>NW_017535074.1:2659569-2665345 GCF_001853355.1 Bactrocera latifrons
TATATCACTACATTTAAAACATGTCAACGCCATCCTCAACTTACGCTCATACTTATGCCTTTCATTTCTCARCTTTCGAACTTGCATGAGAAATCGCTGATAGCGCACACTCCACACGAGTCATGACCACTTTACTCCAGTTAAAACGCGCTGTTGGCGTTACTCATACGCCCCGCCTTCATAGCAGTGGCGAAACTTAAAAGCGCATCAACACGCTTTACCCTACTTTGTGCTAACGCTGTATATGTATATGTGTGTGTGTGCTTCCTTTGCATTTTCAATTTGCTGCAAATTGCTATTTTTTCCTTTGCGCTTAAATTTTAATTAATTAATTAATTTATCACCACCTGTGGGGCTTTAAGCACCCGCGGTTGTTTGAATTCAATTTTCATGCGGTGCGGCTTGTGGCGAATAACGGTGCGATAAAGGAGAAGTTTAAAGCGTTAAAGTGACGTGTTTCTTTTTAAAATTCGCGTTCAACGTGTGCGGTTTCGTTTTTGGAAATTCCAAAAGGACGGGTTTGAGCGATATACCCAGAAAAGTGGTGATATTGAACTCGGGCAGACTAAATAATCAAATAATATTTATGCAGCAGGTTTTAAGTGCCAAGATATTTGCAAATTAGATCGCCATAGGGTTAGTTTTCTTAAGCTTAAAGCTATGTCGAATTTTATCTAAATGATTTTGTGGTTGGTTTTGGGTAGTTGTTTTGGATAAGTGTGAGTTTATTGACTGTTTCAGAAGTACTTATACTACAAAGGCATGTTTAGTTGAGAGTATATATTTGAAGAAGTGTTACATAACATAACATAAACATTCCTTGAGACCTTAAAAAAGTATAGTCAAAGGATAAAAAAGGACGATCCATAAAAGGTTATAAATTCTTTTGAGAAAAGTGCTTGAGAAGAAACGAAGCGAATTGATCTTGTAACATGATAATAAGGATAGCTATTGAATCACTCGGAGCTCAAAAACAACTTTTATAACAATGATCTGGAATAATGGAACCTGAGTCATATTTAGAAAGATAGAAGACAGAGAACTACTTGAAGGATAATAACGTGAAACTCTCTCAGYTGATAAGGTGATTTAAAAAAATAATTTTTTTTGAAATACTTTGTACTTTTGGCATTTTACGTGAGACGTGGTACTGGGTCATGATTCCTTTAAAATTTCTACTTCCCCTTTTCTACACCGTTTAAGAATCATAATTTTTTTCTGTTTAAGAATAATAGGTTTTAATAGTATGGTTTGTAAGGAAATTAATCAGAAACTGATCTTTTTAGTGCATTGAGAAATATTTCTTATTATTAAAAAAAAAATTATTATATTAATCATTTAGTCGAAACACACTGTAGATACATGAAATTAAATGTAAGTATATAATAAACATTRTTGTTATTGCTACACTGACTAATATACTATTGAAATTAGTTCAATTAGAAGAAAAAGTAAGCTCTAGCAGTTTTTCCTTCAGTCTTCAAATTGTTTGACACCCTGTTTAGTCAAGACACACTCCAAAGGTCAGAAAAAAATCAAAGTGTAGACTCTTTATATAGTTTTCATCTTCTAGTTTTCTCGCTGTATACCCTAAAGAGTTTGTTTGAAGTTTTTCACGAAGATTTTAATGTAGTAAATTTGTCAGTGATTARCGTRACGAGTTGAGTMGAATATGCGATGTCTATATGTACGTAAATTAGTCCCTAAGTTTTGTAGATATCGACCTAAAATTTTGCATACGTTATTCTCTTCGCAGGTATTTGTTCATTTATCGGCACCTTCAGTATCTGATGACTATAGGATATAGCTACCACTAAATTKATCTGTGTAAAATTTACTTGTTGTATGAAAAAGTATTGTATTTGACAAGGTATCCTCATAAGATTAGGCATAGATTATTATCCTGCTCAGCGCTATTGTCTCTCAACAAATTTGTGTAGATCGGGTTACTATAGCATATAGCTGCCATACAAACTGACCACTCAAACTATCGAAAACTTTCTTTTTATGCTTTTGAAAGCGCACTTGTGAAGGGTTCAGCGCTTCAGCGCAATCGAAGTTAATATTTTTTCTTGTTTTTTACTTCATATTTTCCTCAACTTCTTCAACATATTAATGAAAATCCTCTCTATTGTTCGATATACTATTTGCCTGTAAGTGTTGCTTATAATCTGCAGCATGCAATACAAAATAGTGTTAATAAGTGATTAATACTTAAGTGCACAGCGGCGTGCTTAGCAAACTCTAGTTACTGAAAGCATAAGCAACAGGTGTAACAACAATGAGCGCAATCAAYTGCCTGTCGGCATAAATCTGCGCAAAATTCAATAGAACACAAAGCTTTCCATTCCTCAATTTGCTGTTTGCCTTGCAGCGCCATGCCTGTATGCCACTATGCGCCGGCAGCGAGCGTGCATTAGCTGAGATATTTTGCATTTTTTCATATTTTTTCTTGGATTTTTCATTTTCCATACCTCGCATTTTCATTTCTTTTCCACTCTTCGCATTTTCATTTTATTATTCCCTCTCCTCATCCGAGCATTTGCTATTGTTTGCATTCATTTCACTATTTTTTCGCCATTGTTTTGCGCTAACGTTGCAAGTTCATTGCAAAGCAAATTGAGTGCGAAGAGATATGAAATTATGTTGCTGYGGATGAGTGCGCGCCGGCAGGTAAGCTCGTTGTTGTTGTTGTTGTGTGCATGGTCCCAGCATCTACCGTTAACTATGCAACATTTTCTTCTCTGCTTCACTGCCTGTTTGGCTCCCCAGCTGCTTAGTTGCCCGCTTTCCGCTCATTTCCGAAACACCCACTGCCATTGTTTGGTTTCCTTTCAYGTTTGGTGCGTCGTTTTTTTCAACGTCGGTACATTGTTGCAATGCAACAGGAATTCTCTTGCGCTCAAATGAACCCAAAGTCATAATAACGAGGTTGCAGCCGTTCGCGGCGCGTGCGGGTATGCTGTGTTGTGCTCGTCTCTAGCATGGCGTTTACTTCGTATATTAAATGCTTGCACGCAGACATGCACAAGCATGCACTGAATAGCTGTAATTTGTCGAGCTTTGTGGATATCATAAATTTGCTCATGTGCGTGAACTTCAGCGCTGCATGTGCGTATGTGCASTGATGTGCTTACTAAAACTATTGTGGTTATTTGAAGCTGTCAAGCTCTTACGTTTCTTGTGTGGTGATTCGTTTTATGGTTACATGAATTTTGTTAGTGCTACGCGTGCTTTTGTCTAGGGCACAGTAACCTCTCTCYAGGCAATTTTATAATGGTTCGACCTTACTTAAATACTTTCCTTAGATATTTATTCCGTCTTACAAAGTATTTCTACACAAGTCTTACAATTCTGCTTCTTAAAACACTGCTTCTTAATCAACTCACTATACGATTTCAGTTTTATAATAGAAAAAATTTTCCATAAAAATTTGCCTATACAAAATTGTTGCTATAAAATGTTTTTCTATAATTTTTTTTTTGTATAAAAGAGCAACAAGCGCTTATAAACATTCTTTTTTGAACATATATTTGTTCTATGAAGTACAATTGAAATTCCATAATTCGAATGYTTAACAAAACATTGTCTTTTAATGCACCTATTCTACAACTTTAGTTTTTCTATAAAAAWTTTTTGCTATAAAAACTTTTCCATAAAAATTTTTCTATAAAAAGTTTTACCTACAATTATTTTGTATAAGCACCTATAAAAGAGGAACAAGCAAAATAAAAAAAAAAACTTTCTTCTTTAAACATCTATTTTTTCTCTTCAAATCATTTTCATCATTTTCTAATTGAAATCATCATAAATCACAATACAATCGAGATTTACTTTTGTAGCCATTTCGAGAATTCAAGCTATGGAGAACTTCGAGCTATAGAACTTAAACTGTATTTATAAAAAATTATAATGCTTCTCAACAAAAAATTGTCTTTTAATGCACCTATTCTACAAGTATAGTTTTCCTATTCAAAAAAACAAAAAAAAAAAAAAAAAAAAAAAAAAAAAAAAAAAAAAAAAAAAAAAAAAAAAAAAAAAAAAAAAAAATGCTAAAAACTTTCCTATAAAAATACTTTACCTATAATATTTTTGTATACATGAGCAACAAGAAACCATAAAGTTTATTTTCTCAACACGTTTTTCCTACGCAAATTCTATTGAAATTAACTGTGTAAGAAATTTGACTACTATAGCCAATACAGGAGGTGGAGTTATAGAGTTATAGAAGTTCGAGTTATGGGAGGTCATTTGTATTTTTAAAAATTATAATTCTTCTTAACAATACATTTCCTTCTAATATTCTAATATTTTGACACAATTTTAGTTTTACTATAAAAATTTTTGCTATATAAACAATTTTTGCTATATAACACAAATGTGCCAAAATTTTTGCAATAAAAATTTTTGCTATAAAAACTTTTCTATAATTTTTTTCCTAAACTAATGTTTTGACTGAAATTTGTTTGTATAAAGGAGCAACATGCGCATATGACATTAATTTTTTCCACACTTTTTTCCCATAATAGTTCTATTCTGCTTTCAAGTTTTATTTACATATTATGTGTGGTCTTACTTTTTCTCCTAAATTTTCAATAATGACTAAGTCTTTTCCTTTCATACTATTTTTGAACAGGAATTTCAATTAATTCTTTGCCAATATTAATTTTTCTGTGAAAATTTCCTTAATTTTTTTCTTATAAATAAGATGCTATAACAATAATTTCCCACAAAAAAATTTTTGCTTATAAAACTTTTTCACTCTTGAAAGAAACAACTACATTTATAGAAAAACAGCGTTTTAAAAGGCGAAATTTTTTACGACAAAAGACAACTCTTGTAAAAAGATTCTGTAGGAAAAATATTTTTATAGGAAAAAGCACTTTGTCTAAATTTGTGTTTGAATGAAAGGTAAAGATTTTTTACAATTGCTTTTCGTACAAGTCTGTTTAATAATTTTTTTGTATAAACTATTCTTTTTCGTAAAAGTCTTTGTCGTTTTAAAACACATTTTCATAAAACAAATTACGGRTAAAAATTTTATAAGAAAAAACATTTACAACAAAATATTCTTTCATGTACAGAATAAACATTATAGGAAACTTAACATTTTTTGTGGGAAAAATCTATACACAAAACTCTTTACCTGTACACATGAAAAGTTAAAATGTTTCTTGACTGTTTTTTCCTATAAAGTTGTTTTCTGTAAAATTTTTGTTTCTTTCTTAAAATATTTTCTCTTTTCAAAACACCGTTTTTCTGTAAAAAACTGTTCCCATAATTATTTTTGTCTATCAAAATATAATATAATTTTTTCTTTCAAGGTTGTTTGGTTATGCTTGTCGCTTAATTTTTCAATAATTGTTAAAGTTGAAAGTCAATAATATCGAATTTGTTTTTGTATTTATAGATCGTTTCCTATAAAAAAGATATTTAGAATAGTGTTACACAGATATACCGCATAATGTGTATATAATAAAGTATGCAAGAATTGTTTTTGGTATGGAAACTTACCTACATTTTTTATTTATAAAAATATCTTAAAAATTTTTTCCCATAAAAATTTTAGGATAGTATTATACAGATATTCCCAAAAAGCTTATATCATAAAGTTTGCGAGAATTGTTTTTTGTTATGAATGTTTCCTATATTCTTTCTATAAAAATATCCTAAAAATGTTTTTCCATAAAAATTTATCCCTTTAAAAATCGCCATGTTTATATCAGAAAGTTTGCAAGAATTATTTATTGTCAAGTAAGTTTCCTATAATTTTTTC
>NW_017535074.1:2666747-2669021 GCF_001853355.1 Bactrocera latifrons
AAGAGCTTGTATGGAAAACTTTTGTATTTAACGAGATATCTTCACGAAATGTGGCACGCATTGCTATGTAAGGAAATAATATAATCTCTGAAGAAATTGTTTAGATCGGAGCACCATAACATTTAGCTGTCATAGAAAGTGAACGTTCGGAACCAAATGTTTGTRTGAAAAACTTTTTCATTTGACGAGATATCCTAYCGAAATTTGGTATGAATTCTTGCCTAAGGTAATACCTAAAATTTCCGAAGAAACTGTTTAGATCGGAGCACTATAGMATATAGTTGGCATACAAACAAAACTTTCGGAAACAAGTGCTTGTATGAAAAACTTTTGCATTTAACAAGATATCATCACGAAATTTAGTATGGATTCTTTTCTAAAGCAATACCGAAATTTCCGAAGAAACAGTTTAGATTTTACTATAGTATATAGTTGGCATACAAAGTAAACGTTCGAAATAAAGAGCTTGTATGAAAAATTTTCTCTTTTATTGAGAATGTTCACGAAATTTGGCATAAGTTCTTGTGCAAGGCAATAATATCGGAAGAAATTGTTGAGATCGAATCACTATAGCATATAGCTACCATACAAATTGAAGAATATGCTATCTTTGGTGCAACCGAATTTCAAATATTTTCTTGTTTTGTGTGCGCCATAGTTACTTTAAATTATAAAATTAGCTTCCAACCACAGCTACGCCACATTATCAACGCAGAAGATATATCACCAAAATAAAATACATGAAAAATGTACGCACTCACCCCAAAAATGTGCAACCATAAGACAACACTTTAAACAAAAGCGCCTGTATGCTTACCTATCTTCCCAAAAATCAACATATGTATGCGTATGTCTGGTGGTTTGAGAAGCATTAACCGATGTGTTGCTGCTTAACAATAGCTACTCTTGTGGTTTTGTGGTACTCTCCCAACCTGCAACAACAATTCACTGAGTGCAACTTAAATACATGCCAGCGCCATGCAAGCGAAATCAGCATAAACGCCCATGTATATATGTATATACAAGCATATGCATAATTTCCCTAAATCTCAGCTGCTCACCCTTGAGCKCACTCTAAATACAGGTGAGCGCTGTAGCACAAAGTAATCCATCGAAGCGTAAATCGTGTTGCTTCGAGTTGACTTTAATAGTGGCAGGTGTTGCAAGCACTCATTTGTTGCATGAATACCGACCACTTTTTGGCTAGAGCTGTGTTGTGCTTATATACATATGGTTCTTCCTAATATACATACATACAACATACATATAAGCAGCTATGCAGTTGTTTCTGCATTTGCGGGGAACTCCTTTGTTTTAACTAGAAAATGCTTGTTCATGACATTTGTTCGCTTGTGGTGTCGTCTGCTCCTTTCCTTTCTGTTATGGGTTTGTTGCTATAATCACTTTTGAGTTAAAAAATTTGTTTTCCCCTTTTGTTGTCAGTTGCATATGTTTTGCTATAAACTGGTGAGGTTGTCTGTTCAGTTCGCGTAAAAAATGCTATTCACTGAAGTTAAGTGTGATTGCTCTTTAATTATATAATTTAATTTAAAAGAATTTGATGGACAAAACCACGTTCATTTAATATTTAAGAAATAATCTGAATTTTGAAATAATTTTAGTTCAATATTAAGCGTTCAAAACTATTGGACTAACTTTATTGTAGTAACATCATATTATATTTTTCAGCATCTCCTGTGTTATAAAGAGACCTAAAAAGACTTTTTAAGTGAGAGGAGTTATACCAATTGCTCCTTTACCTTTCCTTTCCTATACCTTTTCTTAATGAGTTGTGTGCAGTTAGAAGGTCGAAAAAAGCGAATTGTCCAGAGTTTTTTCTGAGAAAAAAAATTATTTCAAAAATTTTGGTAAAAAATCTTCGAAAAAGCACTTTTTTGGGAAAAACGCGTTTAATTTTGGTCTTGTACTTTCAAGCACTCTGAAGCGGCTTTTCAAATTTGTTTCGAAACTATTCACCGGAACGATGGAACAGAGATAGAGAAAGTGACAACTAGAGTGGTTGGGAATGATTAGAGTATAATAAATAGACACATATTGAGTACAATAGAGAGATATGGAGATATATAGAAAGATTGTGGTAGTTGAGAGAGAGATTATGTGAGATATAAAGAAATTCTCTCTGTCTGAAAAAATATGAGACAAATAGATAACGTAAGGGTAAAGAAGAAGATCACTTATGAACGCTGAATAGAGTGAAAGAGAGAGACTCCGTGGGAGAAAAAGTGTGGTAATGGTAGAGAGAGATAGGGTGAG
>NW_017535074.1:2670015-2673186 GCF_001853355.1 Bactrocera latifrons
AAAAAAATATCCTTTAACCTTTGATATTTGGTTTTATAAATTTGTAATCTTATAAACCTGGGTTTTTTGATTTTTTTCATACAGACATATTCGAAGGTTCTCCTAGTAAAGCTATCTAAAATATATTTTTATTATACATTTGAAATTCTCAGAGCAATTTTAGATTCAAATTGCAAAAATATGCCTACTTCTAAGCATATGTTGAACTAATAGCAGCWCTTCGGTCACATAGCTAAGAGGTCCGCACGTCGTATGAGTAACCGCAGTTTCAATAGGGTTCGTCAGCATCTAACTGTATTTGCGGTCACTATGTGCAGCAAATGAATTCACTGCTTAAGTAAATTGCAAGCAATTAGAATCTGGACCTCATGTACCATACATACATGAAYCTATGCCCTCAAACAAAGCTGTTGCCCAGTGACTCGCTTCTACGTGCTATAAAGCTCACAATTCAAGCATACAAATTAAAGTCAAATGCARCAATGTGCTTGTAATTTCTGTCAACATTGTGGCATTACATTTCTATTTCTAGTTTACTTGCAGCCGGTATTGGCTGCAACATCTGAAGTTAGCAAATATTTCTTTTACTGCGTTCGTTCGTCTTTCTATCACTTGTGCTCTTCCATTTTTCCATTTAATTAAGCACATCAACGGCAGCGCGCTAATGAAAGGAAACAATTTAAACGGCGTTAAGCATTTGCTCTAGTCGCCCTGCCCGGGTGAAATGTAGCTGAGATTAGCTGCAGAATGGAAAAATTACGCTTGTTGTAGCGAAGATGGCTTATTGTGATATGTTACTTGCTATTTATGGTAAGCGAAGTGGAGGGAGAGAAATCATTGCAGTGAAATTCTGAAACAATTTAAGAATTCTTGCAATAAAAATAAGCAGTTGAAGGAAGTTTCTATTTCAAATTAAGTGTGAAAGTGGRGTATTGGCAATTATTGAAGAATTCGATGAGAAATAGAGGGAGGGAAGATATTAATTGGAAAGAGAGGGAGTGATATAGATAGAGTGAGAAATATAGATGGTGTGAGAGAGAAAGAGAGATGTTGGGAGCGATAGGAAGAGTGATAGTGATAGACAGATAGTGCGAGAAAGAAAGAAAGCAAGCAAAAGTGTGGGAAAGATAGAGAGAGTGGGAGAGATAGCGTCAAAGAACACATATAGAGAAAGCTACAAGATGCTTTCCAAAGTAMACAGGACTTTTTGAATCTAGCGYCCCCTGGTGGTGCCATCTAAATGTCGATTGGTGCGTTAAAATCTGCTTTATCTTTATCGATTGATCATGACATTGCATTGATTGCAAGTGAAGTTATTGCGTTTGAAGTATCAGTATGTTTGTGTTATCAGTGCGTAAATAAGCTTCGAACAATATTAAATTTTTTTCTAAAATTGGTAAAACTTTTACCGAAGCGCTTCAATTGCTAAAATAAGTTTATGGCGCTGATTGCCTATCCTCCAGCAGAGTGCACGAGTGGTCAACGTGTTCAAAGTGGTCGTGAGGACATGATCAATCAAAATCCGGAGCAACGGAAATTCCATCGAAATTATGCGTGAATTCATCAAAAGTTAGCAAAAATCATAATTGAATTTCATGGAAATGGAATTGAATATCTCCAAACCATCTTTTTTTTGTAATTTGATGACCTAAAATTGCTCAGAATCTAACATTCGAAGAACGATTATTTTACCAAAACTGTAATTGTAATCTTTAACCACTCCCCGTTTTCGCCTGTTATGGCACCGTTCGACTTCCTCCTATTTGGAAAAATGCATTTGTCCATTAAAGGAAAGCATTTTGCAGACGTAGAGGCCACACAAAAGGCTTGCACCGGCATACTGGCGGCCATAGCGGCCAACGAGCTAAATTACTCGTTCGACGTGCTTTTGGACCGTGAAAAAAGCTGTATTGAAGCAGAAGGAGCCTATTTTGAATAAAATAAATTGATTTTGCCGAAAAATCAATATGACCAATACGCAATATGACACATGCACATGCTTAAAAAATATAACACAGCTGCAATTTTATGGCCACCTGGTAATCCTATTTTAATTTTTAGTAAATACTCTCTTAATTACTGGTGCTTGCTACTTATATTGTGAGTGCATATTGAAAGCTGTTTCAAAAACGTTTTTGTCGTTATAAGAATCCAAGCGATTGTTCCTGAGGTTTAATTATGAATGTGTTCATTCAAATAAATTTCAATGGAAAAAATAACGAATTTAATTCTGCTTTCTGTCTAGATATTAGAATTGTTCGCTTATTAGATTGTACTTAATAAACATCAAAAATGTGCTTGTTGAATGGAGATGCTCGCTGGCATCCATTTAAGAGACCATTGATTTTTTATTTATAAATTGTTTTTACTATCYTATCTTCCAAGKWGGTTCGAACTGGAYACTGTGCTAAATTTAACTAAAATCGGTTYAGTACTTTAGTAGTCCATTGCGGACAAAARACGTGACACGTACTTTTTATATATAAAGATTGGCAAACTATTTAATTTTTATTTTTAGTAAATAATCCGCCACTTTTGTTTGCTATCAATATTAGGTCTCTGAGTTATTAATATGCATTCTAAATATGGCAACTCTGTGGAGCCATTTGGGAGAGTAAATAATCAGAAATTGGACACATGATTGATTTAATTTAAATTTCGGATAGTAATTTTTTTAGTTTCCTTTTTCTACATAGGCTTACATACAAACTTGCTTTAAAACCCCGAATTTTTTTGACGAGCTGGCAACTCTAAGTGAAATAAGATTTTAGTAAAAACTCCTCCATTAACTGCTAATAATAATTTATGTGCTTGTAAATAATTTTTAAMATTTTTTTTATTAGGTGGCAACTATTCATAGAGTTTTTTTTATTGAATATTGAAATAGGAAACTGCTTTCGAGGAGCACTATTTTTTATACGTTTTTTAATAATTTTTTATATGCTTAATTAAATTTATAAATAAAGTGGAAACTTTATTGGAGCACTTTTTCTTATAGGATGTTATGAAATTGAAAACAGTCTTCAGGGAACATCACTTTATTAATTTTTAATAACACTTTATGTGTTTAATTAAATAATTTTTTATTAATAGGTAACAACCCTGTTTGCAATTTTGCTTTCACAGCCTTAAGTAAATTATTCGCTATTTTGAGAATATCCCACCCGTTTT
>NW_017535074.1:2673341-2675610 GCF_001853355.1 Bactrocera latifrons
AAATCGCTAATTAAAACGTTTTTGAGAGCTGGCAACTTTCCGAAAAATATCCATGAATAGTCGCTTATAACATTTTACATGTTTTTTTAAATTTAATTTTTTATCAAAAGATGGCAACTCAGTTTGCAATATTTTTAACAGCCTTTCGCCATTTATGAGAGCTTTTGAGAACATCCTACCCTTTTTAAAAAGTTCTTGAACAATATTTTTTTTTTTACATTCTTTTAGATTAATTTATGAAATTGTTTTGCAAAATATTTTTGCGAGAAGTTCTCCGTTTCCAAAAAATCCATGAAAAGTTGCTAATAACATTATATATGCTTAACAAAATTATTATTTTTATTGTTAGGTGGCAACTCTGTTTGCAATTTTTTTTTCTAAACAGCCTTAGACAATTTAAAAGAGCTTTTTAGGAAATGCCATTTTATATGCTTAATCAAATTATTTTTTTGATAGGTGGCAACTCTGTTTGTAACTTTTCTTATACCGTTTTACGCAATCTAATAGAGCTTTTAAGGAAGTCCCAACCTATTTTGATGCATTTTTAAATATATTTTTKATTTAATTTTTAAGTTTYGTAATTTTCCATAGGTTTATAAAATTGTTCTTTGTGCTGTGACACTTTACCGAGCATTTAATTTGAGAGCTTAGATAGGTTTATTTTTCYTATATTTTATGCACCTGATATTTTGCAGTAGCTCTATGTAGTATAATTTTATGTAGTTAATTTTAGGTCTTAAATGCGTGCCTTCTAATTCTTTCTGGTTTTTATAAAATTAAAAAAAAAAGYATTTTSWAAACTWCAACGTATTTTACGCTAAYAAACCAAAATTAAGTAAATAAGAAGACCAAAATATAGTTCAAATATATTTCTCTGCAACGCTAAAGATTTCTCAAGCTTTAAGTAATTTGAACGGAATTGTACAAATCTAAAAAGTACTCACCTTCTATGCTTATTCCATATGTTGAATACAATAAGTGCTAAGGCTACTAATATACCACAACTTGAAATTGTACACATACAGACAAATAATGGCAGCGATACTGTGCGTAAGACGCGACGTACAATTGTGCGATCCTGAGGYACCTAGAAATTTATAGAAAATATAAAAGTATTATAAAAATGTTTTGTGGTAAGAAATGTGTAAAAAAAAATTTCTGAAATATTGTAAATGATCAATATATTTTTGAATAATGATAATGAATAAAAATAAATAAATAAATTTTGGCTTGTGTGTATACAAGAGTCTGCTTATGTGATACTAGGCGTATACGTAACATTCATTGCTATAATTTTTTGCCATCTAACTCATCAATATTCTTTACCAAATCACTCTCAAAAATCGCATACATTAAAATCAGATACATATACACTCATTAAGAATTCATCCAAGCGCCCCACTTGAGCATTTCTTCCTCTTCCCAACTAACTACTGTTCGAATAAAATTTATTGCCTGCCCCAGTTTAGCGAGCAAGAAGAAGAAAKGAAAGCAATCGAGCGAATGCTGCAACCAAAATCAATCAATGCCTGGTGACTTTTGCCATTAAATGTTTTTTCGCAAACTATGCCAGTGAGATTTCACAAAAAAATGAGAAGGAGCTCTCAAAAATTGAAATGAAARTGGGGGGAGGGAAAGAGCAAACAAAATACCGTACGAATTGGCACAAATTGGCATTCCGCAAAATTAGCATGCAAAGAATTACCAGCGACAGCAATTTAACTGCAATGCCATGCAGTTGTCAACCTCAATACATACGAACACAAGAACTTGGGCGCAAAGCAAGCAGCGAAGAGTTCGCCAAGTCGCCAAGGTAGAGACGGTTATGTACTATTTAAATGTGCAGCTGCCAGCAGAGAGAGAACAGCGCAACTTCATCAGTAATTAAGGCAATCGAACTGTCATTGATGCTGTGGTGCGCAAGTTCTCTGCGAAGTCGGACTGAAAAATGCCAAGGCGGCTAGTCAGTGGGGAAAAGTTTTCCACATGCAAAATGGCAGTAAAGTAGAAGAAGCGATTAATTGCAATGTGCTGGTGATACCATGCGCTTTGTGAGCGCCGGAAGTTTTTAATGAGTGTGTAGTGWGTTGGAGTGAAAGAAGAGCGGATTTACTGTTATTTTCGTTTTCTTTTTCAGTAGGCGATGTGAGATGCTTTCTAGAGTCGACATGAAAGCATGAGATGTAGGTCAATATTCAATAGTTGCAGATTGACTACATTTTGAGGAATTTTACTTATAGTAAGTAAAAAGTGGTAATCGACAAAAAAA
>NW_017535074.1:2676141-2677365 GCF_001853355.1 Bactrocera latifrons
AGAAAAAAATATGTTAATATTTGTATTAAATAACATTTTAATTTATTATTGGTTCTAATTTTGAAATTTTAGTGAAAAATTGCTTTATTACACGTTGTAATATGCTTAAAATTTTTACTGAACAAAATGTATTTCAGTAGCTAGTGTGTGTCAGTTTGTATATACATACATAAATTTTTCGTAAAAATTATTATTAAAAAGTTCTAGTAAATGTAAAGAAGTTTTCAAATATGAGAAAAAATTACGAAAAGTTCTATTTGTTTAGTAGTTTGTATATTTAATATAATTTCTTTTTGTAAGAATACATTTTTATATTATATCCAAACTTAATTTTATTTTTAAGTTTATTAAAAAATTATAATTTTTTTGGGGAAAATATGCGTCTATGCAATATTAACAAAAAGGCTAGTTTTTGCTTTCTGCTTGATACCTACTATATAGTGCTGATCTCACATAAAATTTTTTCGATGCATGGAAACTTATATTCAAAAAAGTTACTTCTGACCATTCAAAATTAATTGTATTTACTTTATAAAAGGTTAGAATACTATCATTTTAGCCTATTCTCCTTACATGATGCTTATCTAACATAAAAAGTTTCAGTACATGGCAACCCAACTAAAAAAAATGTAGTAACTTCAAAAGTAGTTCAGCTTATTTTAACAATAAAGATAAATATTATTGCCTGCGTACAACTTTTTGTTGGAAAAATTTTTGAAAAACAACTTTTTGCATGGCAACCATGTTTAGAGAGATTGCTTTATGAATACATTTTTTGCCTATTTTCTTATGTGGCGATCTCACAGAAAAACTTACTAATGGCAACCCTATTTGAAATAAATTTGACTGCTACCTTCTACAGAATAGCCCTTCTTACTATATTTTGCTTCTGAACTTTATATAATTTTATTTTAGCAGAATACGTATAGTAGTTTAACAGCTGAATAGTTTGCATTGATAATATTTGGAAAATATGGCAACTCTCCTCAAAACATTTATTATTTTGCGTTTTATATGCCTGAAAATTCTCAACAAACAAAAAAAAAATCATTCGTTTTGCTAACTGTCGATATAGCGCCAGTGTCAGATAATGCTTTCGCGATACATGACAACCTTATATCAAAGAAGTATTCGTATTTTACTATTAACTGGTAGAAAAAAAATTTTTTTGTCTAATTTTCTTTATGTGGCGTTCATCTAATAGAACAAGTTGCCATACATGGC
>NW_017535074.1:2678148-2712635 GCF_001853355.1 Bactrocera latifrons
ATACGCTCCACCGCGCCTACTACTAATGCCATCACTGCATTGATGCTTCACTTGTGTGTGCGAATAACCCGCAAAAAGCAATTTGCACCATTTTTCCACTGTAAATATATCATTCACACTCGGCTGCGCCTAACGTGCCACAATCGAGGCATACCCAAATGGAGCAGCATAATTTTTTCACACCAGCAAGTCAAATTAAACTTCAAATGCATGTAAATTGATACATACRCACGCATATGTAGCACTGACGCTACAAATAGGTGTGCGCACCACATTTAGTGGGTAAAATGGAAAAAAGTGAGGCATTCACATTTATAAATACGTTTTAGATTGCAGTTGCACACTTGAAATGCTTAACAGTTAGCGAGCGATTCGATTTCAAATAACTGGCTAACACTGCTTTGTGGGTGTGTGTGTGCGATTGAGTGTGTCRGCGGTGCATGGGTGTAATCAATTTTCACTCTGCATATTCGAGAAGCCATTTTCAGAAACACAGAGGCATGCATACGCACATACATACATGCGAATACATATACACACACATGCATCGATAGTGAAGCGCCTGCTACTTTTTGCAGCTACCAAGGCATTTCGTAGTCTCTTCGGCTGTCTAACTCTGCGCGCCTATTCACATATCGACGACATGCCGAAATGGTGTGTAGTAGAAATAGATAAAATAGGCGAGTGCCAGWGAATGTATATTTGTGTGTGTGTGTCTGAAATATGTTTGTGCTGGTGTTAGTCTACACAACGGCTGACAAATTCAATTCATTGCCCACTGGCGCTTGGTAAAGTGCACTTTTCACATCCATTTGCCGCACGAAATCAAATAATCCTTCAATTTCGCGTATACGCCAAGGCACACTCCTACTCAGTCCGACTCGCTCGCTCTCTTATATGCTTAGCGGACAGTTGTTTGTGATTTCGGCGTACTTCGTTTTTGTATTTTTCAACACAATCTGAAATTGTAATTTTGTTGTTGTTGTTGCTGTAGGTTGGTGAATTTGCCTAAAAAAGCAATGATTTATTCTCAAGCACTTCCGTCAGCAAATCAAYAGCGGCAAGTCGGTAGTGAAAAGGCTTTATAAAAGAGCGCCGACTCACTCACTTTTGCAGAGTCACTTTTGGAATATTCTTATATATATATATACATAAGCATGTATGTATATCTGTGTATATATATCTGTGTGAACATCCTTTATACCACCTTGGCAGTGAGCATTGAAGTGAGCTTCATTTTATCACCTGCTCAAGTTAAGCGTTCGRGGTTCGGTGTGAAGTGAATGAGTTGGGAGTGTTGTTGTGAAGTGGCTAAGTGCTGCGCTCAGTCGCAGCCTTTGAGCGACGGTGTGAATTGAGCTGCTGGCTTATTTGAATAATTTTCTTAAATATGCAAGCACATGCGAGTCAAGGACGCCGGCACTTGCCTTTCATAAAGATTCATTGTAGGCTGTGGCATTGAAATAAGTGTAGCTATGGACTTCCAATTGGTTCACTTGGACGCCGAGTTGTTAAGTCAAAGTGTGGCGCTTTGTATTGTGTGGTAGAAAGTGTGGCATCATCATAAATGGCTAGCAAATATGATTGACTTTCACGTTTCATATGTGGGTGGATGGAAACAGGTATTTAGAGTTTTTGTTGAAGTAGGCGCTAATGGACGCTTGTAGATTGAAAGGAAATGAATAGCGAGTAGACCAAGCAGAATGTTTGCACATTTGAATTGAAACTGTAGTTTTCTTTTTGGTAGCGACAACAGATATGCTTTTCACAGATCATCTTCCTGAGAGATTAAAAGAAGTAGCGAGGATATTCTCTCAAGACAATTCATTAAATTTTGGAAAAGGCATACGTAGGTTGAAAAAATATCAAAGAAGTGAAAAACAAAATCAAATTTATATTGACTTTATTTAAAAAAAAAAATAATTTCTAAGTTTCAGTTTCTTTTCTAATTTATATTGACTTTATTGGCAAAATGTATTTTGAGGCGACTTTGTTTCAATTTCTTTCACATAGTTTATCATAATGCCAGCTAGAAACTATAACACAAAGTTTCTGGAAGGTTTTTTTTATGAAGTTACACAAAATTAAATTCTTATAATTTTTTGTTTTTGAAAAAAAAAAAAAAAATTTTTCTTAGACGATCGATTTTCAACTTTTGTCACACAGTTTTTATTTCTCTTAGCCATAAATTATATTGCTGGGAGATTTTTTAAACATTTAGAATTAGTAGCATACMTTTTGGCGGTCTATCAAAGTATTCMATAGAAGGATGASTTCCGGTTTCTTCTACACAATTTTTTTYTTATGCGTTAAACATTTCCTCAAGTAGGTACTACAACTACTTTTAGACGTTGTTAAAATATATAAATATTCTCCATGTTTGGTAATAAAAAACACTTAGTCGAATATCGGGGAAGTACTAAAATTTTCGTACTTTATACTGACACATTTTAAATAATGCCTACATATAGGCGTTATTTATTTTTTATGTATATCTGAACTGTTGAAATTTTTGGGCAATACTTTTCTCGTAAAATATACCCGCATGTTGAGAACGTAGTGATTTTYGCCCCCTTTTATAATAATATTTGCTAAATATGGCCAACTTTTGGAGGTTATTGAAAAATTTAGTATACATTTCGGATTTCGGTGTTTATTTTAACTCGTAAAATTTTTAACAATTTTCCTGAATAAGCAGACGAATATTGAGATTGTATTAAACTTGCTAATTTTTACACTAACTTTTTATGAGTATTGCCTACTTTAAGGCGTTATTTAAAATTAAATTAACTTTTTGGTATGTATATCAACTGGTTGAAGTTTCGAATAACAATTTTCATGCAATAATCAGCCGCATTATGAGCATGTAATAAATTTTTTTCCAAATTTATATTAATATTTGTCAATTATTGCCTACTTTTTTTAAACAGTGCGTACTTTTTGGTGTATGACTTAACTATTTCAATTATTCAATTCTTGGATAACAATTTCCCTTTAGTAAGTTTGCTTACTTGTAAGCTATTTTCAAAATCTCTGGAGTCATCAGCTTTAAGCTACCCGTTATGTCTGAATACAAAGTTTTGATATGAAAATTATATATATTAAATTATATATATTATTAAATAAATAAGTGCCTAATATAATTTAGTAATCAAAATATTGACATTGCGTTTTTTCGGGTGTACATTGAAGTACGCTTCACACCAAATTTAAGTTCATTGACAAGCCTTTTTTTTGAATCTTAGAAAATGTCTAAGACTAGTAAGACGTTAAATATAAATTTTCTTAGATATTTATACTATTGTAACCTTGTTACTCTTTTTCCAGTGTTTAAGATAATAACATAATAGCTAGAAGGTAGAATAATCAGTACAAGATAAAAAGCCAGGTGTAGATATGTTTAACAACAACATTGTTCATAGAGACAGCATTGCTTTTTGTCGCCATTTGGCTAACATATTGGCCTTATAAACCAAAAGTCATATCAAAATTTATTAGGTAGAATATAGAATTTTTAAAATAAAAGTTTCATATAATCCAACAACAATTTTTTATAAAAAAATTTAAAAATGTATGATTTTATGGTTATGACAAGTTGTGAGTTGCCAAAATGAGAAGTCAAAGCACCAAATAACTGCGTGAAGAGTTAAAATTAGATGTACTTACTTTTCCACCACTCCACTGCTCCATATTTAACCACGTTAAGTTATCCAATTGCGTATCGTAATAACCCAGTTTTTCATATTTTCCATTCACCATTTGTTCGATCTGGGTTAAGGCAATACGATCACCTTGCGAGCTGAATGCAACAACGCCCTGTAAAATTATAAAAATATATATAAATATTTTTGAACTAAACGAGAAATTTGCTTTATTTTAGTTTTAATTTGAATAAAAAACAAGTAGAGAAGAGCTAAGTTTGGGTATAACCAAAAAATTCGCACTTTTGCAACTTGCAAGGGTTAAAGCAAAAAAAAAAAAAGTGTCTTCAGGGGTCAGTAGGGTAATCTTTTACAATTTTCTTTTTGTGGGTTTGCATTTTATGTTMCCTTATACCCTTAGAATTAATGTAGAAACTCACTTTACCATTGTAAGGATTCAAAAAGGACCCAAAAATAATAATACGACTCGACGTTGAAACAACGCATGTCATTCACCCAGCCATTTCTTCGACAGATGCGATCAAAAAATTTCGTAAAAACTTGTTCATACACTCCACGATATACTTCATGATATGTGAAAAAAGTTCCATTGTAGAATAAAAATTTCTACGAAATAAAAAATGTCAAAAAACAAACCAGATTACCCGACATAACGACTGTTATATATGTAGAGCCTAATCTCTCACTCTGTCTTATTAAAACAACTCACATATTGGCCTATATATTCCGTATAAAGTCACGCGGAAGTTGGAAAATCTTTCTTCTTGACTGTAAAGTTATTTAGTTTTTATATACCTATATATTGTTTGTCCCACTTAAGTGAATATAAATCAGTACTATGAGTCAATTTGCCTAAAAGCATGCTATAAATTTGCGACGCATTTGCAATTGCAAAAGTGAACGCATTTGTGTTCAACACCTATATTTTATGCGCCAAACAAACGCTCTACTTTATTTTCACAACTTTTTTTTGTTAATTTTAGTTACTGCAGCCTTTAGTCTGCACGATTTTCGCCCCTTTTTTAAGCTGGAAAATGCATTACCGTCATTATTTAGTTGTTAAAGTTACTTTTTATTTGAATATTCTAGTTAGTCGAAGCGGTTTTTTCTTTCTGGCAACTCTGCTTTACATTCCATGAAAGTGCAAATGGTGTTAGTTACTCAGGGTAAAAGCACTAACTGCAGCATGCAGTTACTCCGAGTGGCGGTTAGTCGAGAAAAAAGCACTTTTCCATTTAATGGTTGCCCTGTGCAGATGAAAYTAATGGCCAACACATATTTTACTCATATTGCTTCAAGGGGTGTACTCAAAAATGCATCTTTAAGTTTGCAAATTTGAAGAAAAGTAATAACAAGTTGACTTATACCGTTCCTTTGAGCACAAAATTCATTTTCGAAATTTTCATGTTTCATTTCAAAATTGAAAAGTTCTAAAGATTTGCCTAAAAGGCTTCGAAGTCAAATATATAAATAAAAATATTGAACATTTGACTTTTGATTATAGAAGCATCGACCTTTAATGTGTGAAATTGAAAAAAATGTGTTTATTTTTTTTGATGCGCCTAAATGCAGACCACCTTTAATTACTGTCTTAAAGAGCACATCCGGTATGAAAGTAAGGAGCAAAAACGATTTTTTTTTAGTTAGTTATAATAACAGATTTTTGTATAATATTGAAATTTTGAATCAATATCCGAAATAGCTCTCAAAAAAGTTTTCAAACAGGCCCTCTTAATCTACTTTCTAGTTTCTCAGTTTCGCTTAGCGTTCAGTTTCTTAGACCTTCAAAAATTATTTGTGTCTAGCCTTTATGCTCAACAAGTTCTTTGTTTTTTGGTTTGTGCCATTGCTAAAAAAATCGATAGAAAAAAAAATTGCATAATTTTAGGCGTCCAATTAAATTTACATATCAGGAGAAAATAACTGAATGTATTTTATTTAAATTTTGAATAAAAAAAAACATGAAAAATTAAACTTTCAATTAACTGCTGCCTACTTTTAGGATGATAGCAATATAAAAAATTTAAGGGTGTCAGTAGAATTGTTTATGACAAGTACGTACTTTTAGGCGCGAAACACTTGTTTTATGTCTGCGGGAAGATATTGAATGGAGTTTGGTACCAATTTGAAGATAATATGAAGATAAGATGAATAATATAAGCACATATATTTTAAATCAAATATTGTCTACTTTTAGGCACGAAAACTTAATTATTTTATTTGTGCGAGAAGACAATGAAGGAATCTTAGCCCACAGTTGATCATGAGAATGTTTTTTAAATATTTTAAATTAAACATTGCCTACTTTTAGGCGATTTTTTTAAAAATATCTTAATTATGTTTCCTAATCTTACTAAAGCGGTTTTGTGTAAAGTAAAACACGCAGTACAATCACATATGGTACGCTTCAATTCGCTTTCACAAAAAAAAAAAAAAAAAAAAAAAAAAAAAAAAAAAAAAAAAAAATAAAAAACAAAAAAAAAAAAAAAAAAAAAAAAAAACACTGCCTACTTTTAGGCCGTCTAGCTAAATTTTTTAACAAATTGCTGCACTCAACAACTCTAGCTGCTTGCATGAAAGCTAACTGCCGAAAATGGCTGCGCTGAAAAACACCTACTTTACAGCGCCCAAAAATAYGCAGCATTTTTAACGCAACACCGCATCTACCACAGCCACCCGGCTAACAACATCATGTAACCWCTAGACACAGCGGCAGGTTCCAACTACTTTAGTGCGTATCAAAAGCACCACACATACAAGCATGCTGGTGTTGTCAGCCGAAAAAAGAAGCTGCTTTCCTGCCATTCCCTAGCGAATTGATAGTCTCGCCCCTTTGGTGCTTTAATAAAAAAAGTAAAAATAAACGGATGACAGCAAAAAGCGCAGAGCGACATGTGCCATGCAACCGATCATGGGGTCCCGCAGGAGTGTTGGATATGCCAGTACGTTGCTTTAACAAGCAGGAAATGGCACAGTTATCATTTGTTGTTGCTTTTGCTATTGCTACTTAGTTAGCTGACTGTGTGCGGGACATTTGCTCGGCGTGGCAAGCGTGCAATTCACATGGGCGCAAAAAATGTTCTCACTTGTGTATTTACGCATTGCTGACTACTGACTGCTGATTGCCGGTTGCCGGGGCTTCATCAGCCGTTGTTGGCTGCTGCCACTTTTTGTATATTAACATACTGCGTCCATGCATTCACAGATCGCCGTATGTGTGTGTATGTGTTTGGTGGTACATTGCAGCGAATTTTGTTTTTGTGATTTCTCTTCAAAATAGCTGCAGTACTGGGTTTTTACCTAAAATGTGGCAAGCACTTTAATAAGAACGCAATTTACGGTAGATCTATGTTTGTATATGTAAGACCCAACTTTCGGTTTAAATGGTATGACGTCACGTAATTTTTAAGCAAATTTTTGTTTTTGGGTATTTATTTAATTAACTCGAACTAAACATGACCTATAACATTTTCTGAAACTCTATGGGATCGAATTAGAACCACGTCTACTGTATTTACGTACGATTGGATGTAATTTTCAACCTGAAATCGCTGTTGTTCATTTAAAATATACAAAACCAAGCTAGGGCTTATAAGGTGGGGCAACCTTAACATGGAAACGTGCGAGATCGAAACTTTTCAAGGCACTCGTTGCCAAATATCTGACACTCCGAACACATCGTTGATATTTTACTGAAAATATTAATTAATCTTATCGTAGTGGAGCTAAATGGACGAACTTTTGGACCGACTTGTTGTGTACGTTTGTTATTTTGTGCAATCCTTTAAACTCCGAGACTCCTAGGAGATGTTCCAGTGTCTGAACACTCTGCAAGTATGGTTATCACTTATGCCTTTCCGGTTTGTGATACCAGTAGGTTGTGTCTTGTCAAGGGGGCAAAAGATCTTTGACAGTCCTTTCGAGACCGTGTCTCCTGCACATGATCTGGGCGAATCTGCATGTACTTAAGACATTTCATCACGCGCTTTTGCCTTTCGCAAATTTCTTTGTAATATCGTCCTTAGTGTTTTCGGTGTTTCCTGTGCTTATTCGGTAGTCAGACGGATGAAACTTTAGGCAATCTCAGATGCTTCATACCCGGAACTCGTTGTTGGCCTGGAACCCAGTATATATGCAGTCGCTATCTGACAGCCGCTAAATCTACTGATTCTAAAGAGATTCTCTGACATAATGCGATATGAGATTATTACCTAAATTGCTGCCTGGCTATCGACGTATATGTTTATCCTTTTTATGTAATTTTCTGCGTTGTTAGTTATCTTGGCCGCTTTCCCAACTGCAAATACTTTGGCCTTGAAGATACTGCTGTAATCCGCAAGCTTGAAGGGTCGCCCGAGGTTCAGCTCGGAGCAGTAGATTCCGGCTTCCAATTCCACTCGCCATTTTGGATTTATCAGCTGTTTTTTTTAAGTTCCGATGATGTGTCACAGGCTTCTGCGCCATCCATTTGCCTTTAGTGTGACTTGGTACCTTCTCTCCCAAATAAAAACACATTTGTTCGCCTCCCGCTTATTGTGGTATGCCCGAAAGTCCTTCTAGCAAACTGACCTGTAGACGCCAATCTTGAAGCTGAATTTGCCGCAGATCTTTCAATTGCAATGTCGATCGGTGGTAGATTCAGCAATATTTTTATTGCCGTCGTTGGAGTGGTTTTTAGTGCTTAAGTTATGCAGAGAATAGCGAATTGCTGTACCCGTTCCATCGGTTTCATSTATGAAGATTTCTTCATAACGGTTCGCCACACCAGAGAATAATAATGTAAGATTGGCTTGACTAACGCCGTGTAACACCAATATATGTGGCGCGGTGTTAGGCTCCAAGTAGATCCAAGCATTTTCGTAAACACTGAGTTTCCACATCAGCTTGTTGTCCAGAATTACTGCCTGGTACTTGGTATGCTCCTTAATTGTTAATTCAACTCCGTTGTGTCTCGGGAGTTTCCATGGCGGTATTTTGTAACTCTTTGTAAAGAGCCCATATCCGTCCAATCAGTATATATTTTATTTTTTTTTTCAACTACTTTTCTTTTTAAATTTTTTCAATAAAATTACTTGCCTTTGTATTTATTTTTTCTGCTGTCACCTCTTTCATGGTACTTTCTTCATTCAATCGCACTTATTATTCCTGTCTTGTCTCCTTTTATTCACTTTGTTGTTTATGCATGTACTTTATTGCACTTTTGTGGGATCCTAATCGCATTTCACTTCTCAACACTTTGCTTTACCAGTTTTTATTTATTTTTTTACATCCACTTCAACGGCGTCATTTTCTTTGCGCACAAGGGTGTTTAGCCCTCATGAATATTAAGCCCCCTTAGTGGAGATACAATATATGAATGTGTATTTCTTGAGGCAAATTACTCTTCTCTTTTTTTCTATTTTGTAAATGATGGGAGCTTAAGCGCTCGGAAAGTTATATAGCTTTCAATAAGTTGCAGAATTTGCACTCGGGATTTGTTATACATTTCAATTCAGATGTGAAGAGACAAAGGCCTTTTATAAAATACATTCTGTTCCCACGTCAGTCGGGTCTAAGTAACTGGAACGGACCCGGATTTGTTTCGGGTTTGGTTTTTAAGTTCATCTGTTAATGATTCTTTTTTTCAACATAAATCTCCTGATATTCTTTTACTTAAATCTCCTCTCGAAACGCTTTCACAGAGAATTCCTTTTTGGTGTCATTACTTTACTTATTCTGCGAAAGTTGAATATTTAGCCCCATAATATTTTAGTGAGAGTAAAAGGTCCAACCACGGCAAGTAACGTTATCTTGTACATAGCCATCGTTGGAAGGTGTATGGATGCATAAATTGATATCAGACTCGGAGAARCTGGGTTTCTAAAAGAACATGTGTCTGAACACTAGGAAATCCGCACACACTTTGACTTCATGCTGGGTCACTTGGATCATGGGTTCGCCCAACCGAACTCCGGCTACTCATTCGCGGCTTAAGAGTTGTGGCTGAGAAGAATCCGTTGGAGGAGAACGGCTGTCAGTTTTTTTTCGGATTGATCAAATATTAGGAGATTATTGATCAAAAGGTTGGTGGAGCGGTTTACTGTCAGGAGCTCTTTATCAACTTTCGATCATAAGAGATCTAGTGATCTCTTTGCCCTCAGTAGGGCTAGACTCTACGTAGTTGTGGGGATTTTAACACTTCCCTATTGGCGTTCATGCTGCAATGCTAGGAATCTAAGCAGACGCTATGTGCAGTAGTTTTATGGAAGAAGATGAGATGGAAGTAACTCGAAACTAACTTCCTGACTGTTCCGCATTTGGGAGTTCAATATTAAGGACTTGAGCGTGAATACCTTCAGACATCCCACCGAATTGACGGAATAGAAATTAAACGCCTCTGCAAATTTGTATTGGCTACTAAGCGTTTTGCTAATATTTTCTATGGCTTCACAAAGGACACATATATCGATCCACGTGCGATCTCTCTAGATCAACCATCGAACCGAACTTATACTAATAGGCTTCTATTTTTTGCATTGTTTTCATTAAGAACTCTAGTCGAATCGACTAACAAAGGACCGCCAGAGTTAAAAATTATTTGTCTTGAAACGTGAGACCAGAAATTCAGCTGTTAGTTTGCTCAAGAAATCAAATTGTTATGAATCCTGCGGAGTTTCACCAAATCTTTGCAGAAGAATCACTTCTATATAAGTTGATCTCTTGTTAAGTTCTTTGAGTTTTAAAACATTAAGAATATGAGTCTTATAAGAAGAGGGAACAGTAATTGAATTGGGAAGCCAAATGTCTTAGGCTAAGTATTATATGAAGAGGGAACAATAACTGTAATTGGATCCCAAATGTCTAGGCTTGCTTAATAGCGGTCTTATTGGCTCCCATTACCTACCTACATATATATCAGTATACGAGGTAAATGAAATAAATTTTAGCTGTTTTTATTGTGGCAGTATACACCAAGATTTATTCAGGCCACAACTTGAATTACGAATGAAGAATATTATGCGAAATCGGAGCTTTTAACTCAAACATTCCTCAATACACTATCTACCAGAAACATAATATAGTTACTGGGACTGATTTGAAAGTATAATGTAGTGTGTTTCCAACACGTCTAGTACGATTGTTTCCTGCAAAATACCAACACATTTTCCGACGACAATACCCACACCATCTAATTAAAACTTAAGCGATGTCCTAGCACAGTTCATTTTTGCCATTAGGTCTCTTGTTTGCCTATGACAGCTTGGACACAATTTGCATTCACTTCACTTTCAAAGTAAAACAGAAACAAAAACAAAAGACGGTGAAAGCAAAAAATAAACACGTTTACCTTTCAAATAAACTTTTGTAAAATACCAAATCAAAACGAATGTTTTTTATACAAAATAAAAAATTGAAATACGAAACTCCAACGGCTCTCTCTGACACTCAGCCGATAAGCGGCGTGAAAACTTTTACGTAAAGCCAGAAAAGTCGAGACTTTAACGCTGTCAAACTTTTCGTAACAACGTAAGCGACTACTAAATGCTATCCCTACTAATAAATCAACATTGCACGCACACACCCGTACACCTATATGCAAAATGCAATAAGAGCTGTGTGCATGAAGAAATTCGTTTTACCGCAAATAAAGTTTTGGGAGAGTTCAAAGACACACTTGTATCAGTTGAGGAAATTTGAAATTGAGACAAGAAACCATAAACTCTTCACGTAAATGAGTSAGGGCGAGATGTGCAGCGCTACGAAGAGAAGGGAGACAAGAGAAAGAGAGGAAAATTGCTAAGTTTCTTGTGATTGCAAATAAATTACGCAGCATCGGCCAGGTATTGCCTTAAATTATTTGTAAGTGTGTGTTGTGGTTATCAAAAAAGTTTAAATTCTTGGCGATAACTGTATATTGCAAGCAGTACTACTTTCAATTTGTTTGACTGAAATTTAAAACCGTTCAAAATTTGTTCGAAAATTACTATGGCTGCAGATAATGATATGTACGCTGCTTCTAAAGCGAAGTGGYACAGCAGAAGGAAGGTGAGCATCACAAGGAAGATATTGTTTCCCATATCGTTTATCCCTGCAAGTATTTTGCTTTCAAACTGGTAACTAAAATCTGTTAAGAAGACAGTATATTCAGTTTCCCGAAGAACTAAATTTTACCAGGTCCTTATAAGCACGAATTGTTCCATTGATTTTTGGCTCCATTCACACCTGAATCAATTACTCTATATTATTATACAATATTGCAACCAATCTTAGAGATCAAAGTATCTTAACCCCTTGAGATCAACTTCTTTCTAAGTCGATTCATTAATCTAGGTCACTAGCTTAACCGTTTGAGGTCAACTTCTTTTCAARTCGATTACTTAATGCACTAATATCGCGATTCTCTAAAGGCCCAAATCCAAACTGCCTCATATCACAAAGTTAATGATTAGAATCTCATATCTCTCCCTTTATATAGAAACCCAAAATTCAATGAACGAGTGGAAGCCAATTTGGTCCGACCGTTCTGGGGGAAAAAAATCCTGTTTTTTTTCTGCTTATGTGGTCTCTACTGCCTGGCCATTGGCAGGAATCAATCTTATCTACTTGTTCCTGGCGCTGAGGCCACTTCTTTTACGAAATCTCATTCTTACACTAACTTTTGTTCTACTCTCCGTACGGAAGAGTTTGTGTGAAAGATTGTAAAGATTATCGACGGTAAAATTTTGTTTTGCTAAGCGGTCTTGGGGATGCTACTGACGTACCAGTCCTCGGCCACAAACCCCGATCCTTTTCGGTTACATAACACTGAACTGAACAGAACTGGTGTCAGCAAGCTTACTCATGTGTTTTTTCGTTTCATTATCTTTGTTTTCTATTTAATCTTCTACTAGGAGAAAGTATTCAAAGTCTGCAATCCAGCAGTGGRTAAAGTATGTGAGACTATGTTATGTCTTAGGGATGATCCTTGCTACAAAAGCAAGATAGTATCCCACTTGAATAGCTGTGTGCTTGGTCCTCTGTGATTCCCAATACACTTACTATATATATGGTTCACCGAATTTTCATACATTGACGAAGAGATTGAGCTTGCCACAAATTTGTTAATATCAATATCAACCACTTTGTCATATTCTTCCAAGGTCTATCTATCGAGGTTTTTCAATCTCAATATCGCAAAAGCTGGACAGTTGAGAAAAAAGTRTGTAGATGRTTCCACTGCGACTGYTTCTTASAAATTTGGCAATTTGCATTCAACAAGATATCTAGTCCCATCGCATGCGAGTCTATTGAACAGTGTTCAGTTATCATACCTTCCAAGTAGTTTATGGAACCTCTTGAACACTACCTTGGGTCAAAATGTTTTCGTAACCGTGTAAAATTTGGTTGTTGACCAGAGTTTGCCAACCAGCGATCCAACGCTACACAGTAGAGGAACAGTAAAGTTCCAACTCGTTGCCAATCATATGAAATCWGGTTTCTTAGCAAGCTCATCGGCTTTGTAGCTTAATGCTACTGACAATGAGGTCTCCGATTGAAAGACACTGCAATGCTTTGGTACCTTAAAAATATAGTTGATGGAGAGCAGCCGCTAGAAGACTCTCCCTCCCATCTTCTTGCTAARCTTCGAAGCATCTGCGAAAAAGCACGTTACAACTCTCCTCTCCAGCGGTTCGCGCGACTTCAATATTCCTTCCAATTATGTGCGCAGTGGTTCAAGTTATTAAAGATATTACCGCTTCACTCTATGGGCTATTGAAAAGTTCCAAGAAGATCCGACGTTTTGAARCCAAAKTTTGATCAGTGATGAGGCCCATTTATGGCTCAATGGGTAGGTAAACGAGCAAAATTGCCACATTTGATTGGAAGAATAATCTGAAAAGGTTTAAGAACTGTCATTTCATCAACAAAGACAACGGTTTGGTGTGGTTTGAGGAATCATCGAGCTATATTTCTTGAAAAATTATACCAATAAGGACGTAAACGTCAATGGCGACCTTTATCGCGCCATGATAACCGTCTATCTGCTACCTGAAATTGGAGTTCTTGATTTCGCCGATATTTCGTTTTAGCACGCATCCATCAAAGGAATTATTGAGAAGGGCATTCGGTGAGTGGATGATTTCACGTTTTGAGTCGGTCGATTCCCCGCCAATATCGTGTGATATCACACCCTCAGACTTTTGGAAACTTCTGGAGATATATAAAGTATTAAGTCTATGAGAAAGATCCCGCTTCCATTCAAGCTTTGGAGCAAAGCATCCCGCTCGTAGATCAGTCGAAATGCTCGAATGGGTCATCGAAAATTGGACTGAACGGATAGAAAAGATGAATTAAAGGAGATAATATTTCAAAATGGTAAAGAATGGTCATTCGAATTATAGTAAACACTCTCCATTAAATTTGAAGTTTCTATGTTTTGCTTTAAATAAGTAAGGAACCTCGAATTAGATCACCCTTTACTTTACCTTCCCGAATGGTAATATGTTTTCCTGTATCGGTTATTACTATTTTGAGTTCTCTGTGCTTGATCTGTAAAGAAGATGGAAATTCCCTCTCTTTACCTTTTCTAAGCTCTTTAGTGGTCTCATTGGTCGGTTCTTATTGTGAGAGTAGGTATGAAATTAATTAGCTGATGGGGTTGATTGGAATGATGCAACTGATGTCTGTGCAGAACGGTTAAAGAAGATTTTGTATTTGGTTTTTGTCTCTCTGATATTAAATGAGCTAAGAGTGACTTGTTGGACATAACACAGTTATTTTCTGAATCGTTTTGTTAAAGCGTGTTTAATGAAGAGTCCAAAAACTCTCCCTGCTTCCATGTCTTCCCTGGCATATTTGGTGCGACTTTAACTGTTCATCAAGAAATTACTACCATTCTCATGAATAAATATTACAAATTCTCTCATTTATTTAAACGAAGTTGCTTCGCTTTCAACTTTAACGTYTTCCACAAAGGCCACAAATAACATGTAATTCTCTAATTTGCTGCCRATTTTAAAACTAATTAATACATTGTGTAAATTGCATGCCAAAAGCGCTGCCGTAAGCTTACAAAATGCAAAGCRAACTTTGGCAACAAATCGACATATGGCGATATATAAAGTAATCAAGYAACTAAAAAAACAAATATCTATGCGAAAAGTTTAAAGCAGCAAATATCAACTTAGTGCTAGCTTCATTTGCAAAATTACATAACGTGAAAATATGAGAAGTTATTAGCTTTCGGCATATTCATATTCATTAGTTTCCATGCCAATGGTTTTGTCGATGTATGGGTGTGTGTGGAAAGTTTGCAAACTCTTGTGTGGGAGTGCTAGAATTTTCAACAACACTTAATTGCAATTGGTTGTGCATAAGCATTGACTTTCATTTGTGGTTCGACTTTGTGGAGTCATTGCATACATACATTGCTCTTAATGAATACCATAAAGTAAATTTTTAAAAAGTCGTAAGCTCTGGTGTATATTTTGTATTAAAGGAGGTTTACATATGAGTTAAGTTTCGAACCTATTTCGGTATAGTTTTCCATTATGAATAGCCACTAAATTTGATTGCTGTAGCAAAAATTCTGTTTTTACCAAGTTCCATTCAAAAAATTGTTATATATTGAGCTTAAAGTACTTTTGGTTTACGATGGACATGGAAAAAATCTCGGGATCCCGAAGTTGTCAATCCCGAATTTTCGGGATTCGTCTAGTCAAGTTTAAATCAAGCAAAATCTTTAAGTATGATAGCTGGAATGAAACATAATTTCAAACGAACTGTTCGTGATCCCGATATTACCACTTCAAAAAATTTTGAAGTTCCATCGAAAAACTAGTATAATTTAAGACCAAAGTACATTTGGGTTACAATGTATACTAAAAGAAGTTCGGGATTTCGAAATTGTCAGTCTTGAATTTTGTGAATTACCACGATTATAAAAGTTTAAATCAAGCCAAATAACTAGAAATGGTGGCTGGAATGAAACAGCACTTTCAACCTTAACGTAATCCCGAATTTACCACTTCGAAAAATTCGAAAAATAAATAATAGAGTATCTAACTTAATCAAAAAAAAGGAATTTAAATGTATATTAAGAATTAAAATAGGTTTTTACGTGAGATTCAGTTTTACTCTAACGGGTAGTAGGGTATGATTTTTAATTGTGAATAATAGCTTTGATGGCTTGATAATTTTTTCCATAACAAAGTGCCATCGAACAAATTTGGTAAATTTTTTTTTACAAATATTTTTGGTTCGAAATACATAACAAAAAATTTCGGGATCCCGAACTTGTCAGTCCCGAAATTTCGGGATTCCCAAGATCGTAGAGTTAAAATAATACCAAATATCTAAATCTGGTAGATAAAATAAAAAAAAAATACTAGCAAATTTTCATCGAAACATTTTGGTTTACTTTTATTTTATGGGTAGGAGATTGTTTATTTTCGATTGAAAAAMTTTGGGGTTTCTAYCGATYCCAAAATTTCGGAATTCTCAAGATCATTAAGATGAAATTATATTCCTTAATGTGGTGGTTAAAATGAAAAATCTACTCCTCCCAAGGTTCATGCGAAAGATATGGGAATAAAACATCTATTTCGACCAAAGTTTCATTGAATAAGATTGATATACTTTAAGCATAAAATATTTTTGGGTTGCGATGTACATCCACAACAAAAAAATTTCGGGATTCCGAAGTTACCAGTCCCGAAAATCAGGAGTTGAAATAACAMCAAATCACTAGATCAGGTAGTTGAAATAAAAAATGATAGTATAGCATAAAATGTTTTCGGGTTGCGATGTACKTCCAAATTTTCTRAAATACCGTCAATACCGATTTTTCRGAATCKCGAAGATCATAAAAGTATAAATTGAAYCACAAGATACGATGGCTGCAATGAAAAATTTCTTTCAACAAATATTCTGTCGAAAAGTTTTGGTATATTTTGCAAACAAGGTATTTTTCGGCTTTAGTGCACACAAAAATATTTCAGAATCCCGAATTTGCYAATCCCGAAATTTCGGGATTCTCATCATTGTAAAAGTTTAATCAAACCAAATTAATTATGGTGTCGAAAGGTATTTTTAGGTTTTACTGCATACAAAACATTTTCGGGATCCCGTACATAACATTCCCGAAATGTCGGAACTTCAAGATCATACAAGKTTAGATCAGGAAATGAAAATAAGCTATTAGTAACAAAACTCTGAACTGTCCAAGCCATCGCAAAATAGTAGGAGCATTGCTGGAGATCAAAAGTATGGCTTTAATACCGAGTATGGAGTCATGCTCATCCCTACTGTAAAGATATAATACATATGTATGTCTTCAATTTGGAAGTAAATTCTTATACATACGTTTTTCGCACGTAAAAGCAAATAAAACTTGGGTATTCCGAAGTTTATATTTTTAATCCCGAAATTTCGGGATTACTATAAAACTATGAATTCAATAATAAGAAACACTCAAACACTTATGAAGCAAAAATCCCCTTCGTTGTGTTTCACCTTCACTGAAGATAAATTTCWTTCCATTCGATTGATTCCCCACAAGCTGCTGCGAGCCGAAGCGGCACAAAAATGAGTTGTCTACAAAACCGCAGCGATTCAAATCAACATTGCCTACGGAGCCACTTGCTACAAAGCTAATGCTAACGCTGGCAAATCAATCAACAATAGMTATGTAAGTGAGCTCACAAGCTAAAACTCTTGAATATAGACTTTGTTTTACGTMTCGCAACTGTCTGACTTTTAGTGTAGCCCTTCACCTACAATGCTTGTCAGTTTGCAAAACCGCTTTCATGCACTTTAGCTTACTTACCGATATGCCAAGGAACTGTGTAGAATTCATCGCCGCATAAATTTCATCGGCAATTTCCTTGTCTGTGTATGTAAAATCTCGTAAGGATTTCTGACGTTGCTTGAGGCGTTCCATTGTCTTATTGAATGCCAACGCCACACTCCASACAGCATCGTAGGCCAGCGGCGCCTCTTGATAGCCCTCCGGATAGCGATCATGATTGATGTCGTAACCTTCTTCGATAAGCGCATGATTCAGTCGTTGTCTGCAATGAAATGGAAAAATGATAATAATCATGGTTTCAACAATTTTAAAAGAATATGCAAGGGTACCTCATATAAAAATTCAGGTGAATAGCGGCTGAAACTTTTCCCTTATAGTAAAAGATGGTGTCTTTCAAATCGAAGGAGTTTTTGACACTGGAGTAAGAGTTACGCGGACTATTTTTGCGTTCAAAGAAGAGGAAGTTAGTGAAACTACGAGTTTATTTCGGGACGTAACATTATTTCGTTTCTGCGGAAGATCGAAGACTTAAAGTAGCCTTTAATTCTTTTAAAAATTTTGTATCGAAACAAAACCTACATATATTTGAAAGCAGAGATTTCGGAGTTTCGGGCTTAGAACTTTTAGGTTAAAATAGGATTTTTTATGGAATCCTTCTTCATTCTCTGGCGATCCATTCATTGTAGTATCTATAGGTAAGACTAGAAGGCCTAGTGGAACCTTTTCATTAACTGTAAGGCAGGTAGGATAAAGGGTGCTATCTTGGTTGAGTGAAGTTTGTTTTGTATTTAAGTACAACTTGAATTAATGCTGCGAAGGATTTGGCCCTTCAGATAGGTGKTATTTCACTCCAACAGCATACCTGCAATACTAGCGGTGAGCTCTCTGGCAGTGTGTTGTCGAATAGTCAAGGTCTGAAACTTTTAGCTGTAGCATCAAGCTACTATATTATCCGTCTTGGCGAAATCGCTGACAATTGCAAAGTCGATGAGCTTGCTGGAARGAGTCAGTACTCGGCTGTCTTTTGCGCTCGGGCGTTGAATCTTTGGAGCTCTCCTGARCTTGAAAAGCGTTCATCAATAACCAAAACTTGTATAGCTACGATATCTTTTTGACACAAAGTGGAATGCAAGCGGTCCTCTGAACTACTTGCTCCCTAGCAAGCCTTATTTAGCAGCCATGGAAGAAGACGTGGTGTCAGCTTTTGCCAGTCTGAGTTTGAAATATCTGGCTGGGATTCATATTAGGCAACTGAAAAAATTTGTGTTAAGCTCAAAGCGCTTGATCGGCTCACAAAGTTGTATGGTGAGTTTTATTTAGGAGTTCTTGGAATCACAAAGAAACTTCGTTCACATTATATCGATAGGATCCTACTGATATCTTTGGTGCGAGGAGCAGTCCTACTACCGAACGACCTAACTTAAGCTAAATCCTCGATCTTGAACCTTTTACTGTAGCTTATTCCAAATCCAATAAAAAAAATTTGGTCCTTAAATATGATTTTACTGGAACTGAGCACCAAAGAAATTGGGAACCAAAAGCTGGTATGACTCAGGTTCTCTTTCTGTGTATTTCTTCTGATTTACGTTGTTATGATTGAACCTAAAATGGACGAAAGGTTTTCTCATCCGTGATTAGATCGCCATCTATCTAAGATATTAATATTCGGTTATCTAGAATAAAAAAAATTATGCTTGGAACATCAGAATGTGATTGTAGAGAGGGTACTATCCGTTACGGAAAAGGTGGTCGCTGAAAACGAGACTCAAATCGAAATCGAATCCTCTCCGTTTCATACTTGTTAATTATTATTATTGATTGCTGCGCTTGGGAGGTTTTACGAAACGTTTTGTAAGTCTCTTTTTATATTTGGGGTGAAGCCTCAATTAAAAATGGTCAATTAATCTCGAATGCTTTCAAAAGTAGCAGCGCCACCTAGTGGATTTACTATGTTTACAATTTTAACTACCATAATTTGGATTAATTGAAATTCTCAACATTTCATATAAATTCCTCATCAATTTCTAACGCCTCAATTCATGAACCCTTAAAAATTCTAAAATTTTCTAGCTTTCATAGAAACCTGAAACACAGTGCGCCTCGTCAAATAAAAACTCAAACTCACCGAAATTCCTCAGATGTCATGCCGGAAATTGTCGTTTGATTGTTCTGATTCCACATAAGCGCTTCCGTTGTCAGATGTCCTTCGGCCGCAATGCGCATCTGTTCTATCGTGCAAGTGATACCCTCATTTTCCAAGTTCACCTCGTACCAATTGTCCTCGTACCAGCCTAAGAGTAGATGAAAAGCAGATGATACCCATAAATATCGCCACATACACATGAATACAAACATTAACATATACACACAGTATAGTAAGTATATCTATGTATATCTTCTTATGTAGTATCTATTTAAGTCCTTAAATAGCGCTAGAGATAAGAAAGTCACCGCAATTGATGCTTTTAAAAGCTCCGTTATTTATTTGTACAAACACATATACAATTCATACATACCAATACATGCATATACTCACACTATTGACTGGTGGCTTAAAGTTTTCGCGAAAAATACGCGCACTTTGCTATTTCCAAAAGTTAAATGCTACACATGCCATACTCATATAGTTGACCGTGAGTGTAGTAGAGGATGCAAAGATTTGCTGCTAGGAAGGAAGTCAGTAAGTGACGGAGCGGTTGGTGTGTAACACAATGACATTTGTAACGAAAAACTTTGCAAAGTTTGCTGATAAATACTCACACCGCACTTTGGTATCTGTTATAGTATGTGCGAGTGTATGGGTATGCATGTGTGAATGTGTGTGCTTTCTGTGCGCTTTTCTTCCTGCTTGCGCAAGCATGAGATTTTGCTTTTGTTATTGAAATCGAAATTCATGTAACGATTCAATGTGGCTATATGAATATGCGGGCAAATCGTAGCATACACAAAGGCGCATGCATTTGCTATGCCATTAATAGCGTTTGTAGTGCGTGTGTGCTTCCATGAATGCCGAATAAATTTTAATAATTTAGTTTTTATGCATGAAATTTAACTTTCAAACTGCTGATCGTTTGTTATTGAGCGAAAAATTGAAAATTTACATGCATTGTAATTGTGAAATATGGCTTTTAGCAAATATTTGTTGTAAAATTTTCGTTAACTAGTGAATAAAATTTTATATTATTTGGTTACTTGTTTCATAGCTGCTAACTTTTAGCCCTAATATTTTCTAAACTGCCTTTGGAAGGTATTTCTAAAACTTAAAAAAAGGGTTGCAAYCTGTATAAAATTAATTTTTGTTTGGAAATTATCTTAATATTTTTATGCGTTAAAATAAGGTATTTCAGGCGTTTAAAAATAGCAAGCGTTGCCACCTCTAGTTATTAAACTGAAAACCAAGGTGGCAACTCTCTTAACTTTTTTTTTTTGAAATTTAATATTTGTAAATTAATTACGTTGAAATATTTCTGATACTTAAAAATATCAAAGGTTGCCACCTGCATTAAATTTTTGTAAAAAAGAATCAAGCTTTTATTAAAAAATATATGTGGAAATCATACCATATCACCAACAAAAATCGAGGGTTGCCACCTGGTGTAAAATTTTTTTTATTGAAAATAAATATTTTTGTTGTTTATCTTTCACCAAAACAAAAGCATTAAAACTAGTTTTAGAACTTTCTTGTAGTTTGCTCTAAMACAAATAATCAGTTCAAAATTAGTATGAGACGTTTTCGTGGTTGCCAATCTGCCAGCAAAAGGAATTTATAATACTTAAAATAAAAAAAAAACAAGTGTTGCCAACTGTATTAAATATTTTTTGTAGAATTGAGTTGGAATTTTAGGAAAAACGGAATGGAAAATCTTCTTTATACTAAACCACTACAGAAAATTTTTAATACTAGAAAACATGAGAATTTTATTATATTTTATAGAAATGTGTCTGTATATACATATGTAGTACTCTCGCTAATGTAGATATTTTAATAAATTTTATNAAAAAAAAAAAAAAAAAAAAAAAAAAAAAAAAAAAAAATGGCAACCCTTTTGAAAAACTGCCCACCCTTTTCATCCCTTTGGACTTACAAATATTGTATTATTCCTGTTGCAAAATTTCTGTTGCATGTAATATTATAAATATAAAAGATAACTTTTAAAAGGTGACAACCTCAAAATTAGAAATTTTCATCTTCAAGTTTTCACAATAAAACGCTTTTTGAAATGAAATTGAAATAAATTCAACTGCAAAACTTTCTAAGACCAGTCAGCCAAGCAGAAATCCCATATCGTATATCGGCCAGAAGTGTCTTGGGAAGCAGGGCAGTAGTGGAAAATATTGTCAGAAGCAGGGAACTTCACTTCCACTGGGCACCAGGGCAATGAAATAGTGGACGAGAGTGTGTTAAAATTCGTGTCAAGCGCAGGCATCCTAAGCGATGACTACTCCCCTTGCACTTAGCAACTGAAGGCCATCTGATATCACAAAGGACCAAATCTGGTCTATGCGTAGCTTATTGGCCTACCATATTAACCGAACCTTGCCTTCAGGACACCATTAATTCTAATATATTTAAATAAAAATACTTGAAAAGAAGGTAACATTACTCAAAAAATTCTAAAGTCAAAGATTATGCCATTAGGTAAACCCTGCTACTTTGGCTGGGATTTAATTCAAATGAAATTGTTTGCTTTTTGTATCACAAAGCGCTTAGCTAAAATAAGCCAGGATTGAAAGTAACAATATTTATATCATCCGTACTTATTTTTATTCAAAGTCCATGTCCACAAATCAGATTAATAATTTTCAGCAAACTTTTAAGTTGCATTACAAGCATTTCTAAGGCTAAGTACATACATATTGCAGTTGTAAGTGGAAAAGTGATGGATGCAACGTGCAATAAAATATCGTTGCCTACAAACAAAACAAAAAAAAAAAAAAAAAAAAAATTGTTTACTTCGTTTCTTTGCACTAAGTGTACTCCATTATGTACTTAGCCTGATATGTCAAAATTCAAATTCGAATTCAATGTTACATGAATTACTTTAAACAAACCGGATTAAAATTTTACATGAAACTTTTAAGTGCTTCAAGTATTAAGAACTAAATTTTATTATTTTTATATAAAGTTGAGTTACTATTTTTTGGCTTTAAGGCCAACGCTGTCAATACATTTCATTCACTTAACCGCTCAACAAAAAAATATAGTCCGTTGTCAGCTATTTTCATTGTCGATTTGCCAAATTTATTAAACACCGAAAATGCATTAGCATTGTAATGATTTTATTTCGAATCTATGCTAAAAATAGCAGGTGAATTTATTAAGTTTCTGATATTTTCACACATTATTCATTTTCCACCTTCATTGTTTGTGTGGAGGTGTCATTAAAAATAACATTCGTGTTGTTGTGCACTCGCAGTGTTACTAATTACAAATTCCTAGAATTCTTAATGCAAATTTCGTTTGCGGTTTATCGACGCCACAAATTTAGTCAACTACAAATAACTTAAAGGCCGCAGCAGTCAAATTGCATTTAGTGACGTCAGTTAGTGTCGGAAAAAGCATTAATATTTTTGTATATTTGTAATAATGGAAATAGAGACTGTTTTTCTGTGGTTTCAGTAATCCTCAGGCGACAGTTGTCAAAGTAAATTCATGTTTCAAGTATTTCTTATTAGTAAAAACTCTTCACATTTGTTTGGAGGTGTACATAAGTTTTCTAGTGGTACAACTGTCAAAAGAAACGTTAAAGTGTTTTCGTGTTTTTGCTTTTTATTAGCGATAAAGCATATAATAGGTTGTCAAAAAAGTCTTGCGGTATTTTTTGTTGAATTTTCAATTGTTCATAAAAGTTTTTTTGATGACTCATGCTCAGCTCTTGACCGATGCTACGGTTGCTACTATGCCGGTCTCTCTCGACTAATTCAGCGATTTTATCGCAATTTTCGACGACAGGCCTTCCGGAGCGTGGCGCATCTTCGACCACCTCTATACCAGAACGAAAACATTGAAACCATCGTTGTGCAGTGGAAATGGAAACTGTATCGGGTCCATAAACTGTAAATATGCTGTACTTTTCTCTTTAGTTTGCTCCATGTTTGCGACGCTATAACTCTCGAACGACTTAAAAGAAAACGACAATCAACCAAACACGTGTTAGCGCGTGAAATGGTCCTTCAAAAAAAATATAGCATGACCCGATGCGACGAATAAAACTAGAACTACGCGCTCTCAGCGCCAACTACCGCAAAACTTTTTTTGACAACYTAATATAATACATATGTAACAATTCATTTAAGCAATTAGAGTCAGAAATAGCTATTGTGTATATATATTTATTTTTGTTTAATTTCGAAATAGAAGGTATTTTTAAGAAGTTTGAAGTATTGTCAAACGAGCTGTCAAAGTATACTTATGTCTTTTTTATTATCAGTATACTCCTTTTCCAGAAATTTTTGTTCACTGAGATACAGAAATAGCTACTGCATTTATAGTTTTGAAATTATGGCAATATATGGAGTTTTTTGAAAGGTTAGGAATATACCTAAGGGTTACARAGTCACAGTCATAAACAATTAGAATCTTCAGGAGTTCAAAGTTTGCCTTTTAGACATCATTAATAAATTCCTTAAGAAAAATTTTAAAAGGTGGCAACTCTCTAAATGCTATGCTATTGCATATATTTTTTGAAATTATAGCAATACAAAGTCTTTTTTTGAGATATAATTTCCTAGAGGTATAGCTGTCAAACGAGTTGTCAAAGTCCTATCAGTCTCATCAGTATAGACTGTAGCCAAAAATATTACTATTTTGAATTGAAAATAGCCATTGCATTTTTTTTTTTGAAATTATGGAAAATATATTGTTTTGCTTCCATTAGTTTTGATATAGAATTTCATAAAAGGACAGCTGTCATACAAGCTGTCAAAGTAAATTTATAGTCGGAAAAAAATTAATTTCCAAAAATGTTTGGTCAGGGAGAGTTAAAAGATTTACATTAATGWACATTTTTCTTAATAATAAATAACTAAATATGGGTTATTTTATGAGAAGCCAAGAATCTATATTCTGTCAAAAAGATCTCAAGTTTTAGGTATTTATTATCATATAAGACTGAATAAAAGAGTCTAAAACATGTTTGAGGCGTCTGACGAAAAAGTAGCTTTCAAACAAGCTGTCAAACTATGTGCCTGGCATATAAATCTCGTAAGTACTGAATAATATTCTCTAAAAAATTTTWAAGTTATGGAATATCTGTGATATGCGCTATAACAGTAATCACATGTGTCTGACATTTATATATAGTAAAGAATGAATAAGGACTGTKGTTTCTCGGCTATAACCGCGCAAGTTGTGTCTACGTCAATAAAGAAGTAATACTAAATAATGCTTCCGAAAATTTTTTGTCCATGAAGAATTTCCTAGAAGGATACCTGTCAACCACGCTGTGAAACTAAGCACATATGCTAGACACATCTGTGTAGTAACGACGTGTTAGTAATTTCCGCACCTCAAAACAGGCACTCTAAATTAAAAATAACTGAAAAAAAAAAATAAACAATTCCTTCAAGCTAGCTGCCATTCTGCCTCTTTTCAGTCTTCAAATCGCGCACTTGATTCCAATTAAATTTTTTAAGCTTTCTTCCAACTTGAGCGCCATAATCCCAGAAAATTCGCTCTACTTACGTTCAGTGCTTTCATGCGCTCAATAAGTTTTCTTGACATGGAAAATAAATCTATTTTATATAGTAAATCCTTTTAAGCCGGATTTCCAGCAATAAAACAGCATTTTTGTACAATTAAAGAAAAGTTTTACATCCGTTTCCCTTTTAGCATCCGCTCGGCTTGTTTGTCAGTTTCTTTGCCTTTGCTCTTTGCCTACATTTTATACTGCACACTTTTCCACGCCACGCTGCCATCTTAAGTAGTCGACTGTTTTACACAAATATAACTTGCGTCTAAAATAGGRAAATTTAATCCTTTTAGTGGCAATTCAAATTGTTGGCGAAAGCACATTTTATTAGATATTAATAAGCAGGCGYTGGACGGATATTATGAGTTGCAATCAGCTCAATGTACAGCTGTGTGGACGTGAGAAATTATTGTGGAGCAGAGACTTGCATAMTGTTATAAGAAAGTTGTGGAATTTTAAAGATTTTCTTATAAGAAAGCKGTGGAGTTGTGAAAACTTCTCCGCAGAAAGTTAGTTGGCTAATTGAGCAACTAAAATAATGAGTGAGTTCGCTGACAAGTTCAGAGAWAAGCGGAGTTTACGCAAAAGATTTCCTTTACGAAGGATTTATAAGCTTTCTGTCTATTGTATGACTTGTGAAAGAGATGGATATGGGAGCTTGAGAAGGACTCTTACTTATGCTCTTCTAGTTCGTTAAGCATTCTCTAAAGTTGTAAAGATCTATTACATCTACTGCTTGACTTCCKCCATATACTTTTTAGGATTGGCGTGTTTACTTATACAAATCCATCGTTTGAGCTGCCGAAGATTATATAGTCTTTATAACATATTATTTTTGTGATGCAACCTTTTCGAAGATAAGAAGACRTAGCATCGAATGTTGGGCTCGATTTCTATTTACAATAATTTTCGGATTAATAATAGATAATCAAAGGYCTATATATACACRCTGACCGATAAAATGGAAARCTTTTTTGTTTTTCAAGATATCTTCACAAAATTTGGCCTGAATTATTATCCAAGCCAAGGCTGTAAACTGCGGAAATATTGTTCCGATCGGAAGACTTTAGCATATAGCTGATGACCGATCAAAATAAAAAAATGGTTCAATTATTTGTTTTTTGGTCATAAGTGCTTTGTTCTGATATTCTTACTAGACAGTAAATATTGTTTCCTCTCTTCACTCGCTATGCCCAAACAATAAGGTGACATTTGAATTTGAACTGCGCGCATCGAAGGATTTGGAGAATTTTTTTTTTAGGTTGATAGTACTGTCAGCCACATTCATGTCAAAATTCATGTCAAAATATTCATTAGTGTTTGAGATACGTGCCGTTTTGTGAGCTGCTAAAAGTGAGTTTTTCGTTTTTTGCCATGTCGAAATTTGCTGAGGAAAGAATTTGCATTAAATGATCATTTCGCCAAAAACTCAACCCATATCGGTCTGCAACCACCGCATTCACCTGATCTGGCGCCGTGCGACTTCTGGCTGTTCACAAAATTCAAAAGACCGCACCGGGGACACCGTTTTTATACGAGATTCAAGCCGCAGCGAAGACGGAACTGAAGGCCATCCCGGAAGGTGACACTACAACCAGTGTTTCGAAGATTGGAAAATCCGTTGGCATAATGTACTACATCTAGTGGGGATTACTTTGAAGGGGATAAACTTGATTTGAAAGAATAATTAAAGAATTTTCAAAATAAATACAATGTCATCTTATTTTTTGGGCACTGTTCCAGTTGSATTTATGCAACATTTTCATTGAGCGCAACCACAACAACAACCACAAAAAACTRTCATAAGTCTGTTTTGCACCACAAATTATCGCCATGCCAAAGGCAGCGGCATTTTGAAAAGAAATCACCCAATTGCGGTGTTGCACAATTGGCGTAACAGACCCGCCCAAAACACAAACAATTCGAGTCGAACAGCGACGCGCCGTCGTGGCCAAAAGTGCTCAAAGAAAAACGGCAAAGTTTAAACAAACAAATTAAAGTTTTCGCCAAGTGCAGCAATGAATTTGTATTTATTTGCCGCCGCATACTATTTTACAATCGACATACGCGCCACACAGCCGCACACACCCACACATTCACACAGCGTGGCGTTGCTTGGTGTGACTTTCGACGATTTCACTTCCGTTAACTTTGACTTTGTTGCTACAGCTGAAATTTGATGGCAAATAAACAAAAGTTTGCGCAATGCTGTTGTTGTAGTTTGCGATTATTGTTGTTGTTGCTGTTGACTTTCGACTTGCCCGCTGTTCGCAGTCATGACTACAATTGCAACATTGCTGCTGCTGGCAATATTTGGCTGCTACTTGTTGTTGTTGCTTGCTCGAATTAACTTTTGTTGTTGGTGTGCTTGTTGTTGTTGGATTGTTATTTTTGTTGCTGTAGCTAAACTTTGCTGCAAGACTTTGCTATCAGCAGCGATTGAGACTTTTGCCACAAATGAGCTGGTTGGCATTGTTGTTGCACCACCACATACATACATATGCATGTGTATACACACATTTATACTCTTCTTTCTCTACATGTATGTATATATGGAACTGTTCATCCTTTCAGTTTGCCCTTTAACACCGCCGTCACTTTGCATTACTTCCATTTTAATTATTATATTTTATTGTGGTTGTTGTTTTTGTTTTTCTCTTTATCTTTAKCTTTAGCCTTTCGCTTCGTTTTGTTTCATGCTTTTCTGCATTTCTTTTTGTATTTCCGTTTTGTTTTTCTGCCAGTAGCAATTGTTGTTTTTAGTGCTGTTGTAGTTGTTTTTGTGTTGCAGCTGCTGACTGTCACGTAATTTTGAGGTTAGGGTRAAAGCTTTGTTTACTKRCTTTTGTTAATTTTTGCGCTGCCCCGGCTAAGCGGCGCTGCACATTTCATTTTCCCTTTCTTCTTATTCTTCTTCTTCTTATTTTATTGCGAAATTTACTTAAAATTGAATTTCTTCAATGTTTTGATTAAAATTCAGGTGAAACACAATGGAAATTTCATTAACCGTCTTTTGTTTGGCATAAACTGTTAATCGTGTTTATATTTGTGGGTGTCAGAATTTGGCATTGTAATCTTAGTTGATGAAAATTAATTTCCTGCGCATGGACTTTTAAGTGCTTTTGTTGTAAAAAATGAGATGTAGCGATATTTCACACTTATCAGCCGATCTTTCGTTATATATACTTTCCATATGCTGTAACGAATCTACTGTCAAGAGGGAGTTTTTATAAGTATATAACTTTTTTATTAGTATAATCCATATATTCTCGGTTGAAACACATCGATATCCTACCGATACCTACCAGAAATGCAGGCGCTGACCCCAATTTTCGATGGGTTTCAAGCATAAATCGACCGATACTGCTACAAACGTAGCGTCACGTTCGATATTCGTACGAAGTTCATCAATCGTCACTGGCTTGTTGGCACAGATCATAAACTCCTAATGGAATTAGTCGAACGACATCAAATCGTACGACCGAGGCGACCAATTGACAGGACCATTTCGTGAGATAACASGTTMACYAAACTTAGTTTTTAATAAGGTGTCCAAGCGGCTTCAGTTCTTGCGTCAATTTGATCTTTTTCACGTGCAGGCCAAAATCTTTTCGCAAMATTCGCCACAACGACGTCATAGAGATGCCCAACAATTGAGAACGACGTATGAGAGATTGATTTGRGTCTTTCCAAATTAATGYGCTGGCGGCAGCAATATTCTCGGAACTTCTTTGTCTCACTGCCACGGGAACATTTTGTATTGTACCTGTGGATTCAAATTTTTCCACTAGACGCTCAGTTGTTGATCTGACAGGATGTTTATTATAACCATAAATTGGGTGTAACGCTCTTAAAGTTGAGGCCACCGACTTCGAATTTCGGTAGTAAATTTTAATAAAATCTATATGTCGAAATTCTAAACTAAGACACACCAACACAAAAGTGATTTATTTTATGAAGAATGTCATCGAAACTTTGTTTCGAAAACACTACCTTATGCCTTGATCACACGTAACGAGTAGAGCGGCGAGACAGTCACTCGGCCGAGTGCTCGTTTCGTTTAAACAGTAAGGCKAGTAATGAACCGAGTCAGTGGGCGAGTATAGTGGCGAGAGAGTCACTAGAATCACATTTTGTTTACTAGGCCGWGTGCTTCTTTTTTCTWCASTCTTTTKCCSCTKCTGAGCTAATCACTGACTCGCTCGTTGCATGTGAACACGCGTTCGGTCYTCACTCGCCACTCGGTCAATTTTTATGTTGTTTATTTAGTTTCAATTGCATTTTGCATTGTGAAAGAATTGAAATGGCAAATACTCTTTTATGAGATGCTTTAGAACTTCATTAAAARCTCTTTTAAAATGTCTTTTTCTACCAAACATTGTAAATAAAACTTTGAAAACTTCACTGTCTATCTAGATGAACATAATACGTGTAAACCTCTACTCGYCAACGCAACTCTCTCGACCGAGTATCATATTCGGCCAGAATACTATCTCGCCACTGTACTCGTTACGTGTAACAAGGCCATTATATCTTATGCTAAGTCTTGAACTGAAGTCGTAGAGCCACCACTACTAATTAGAGAAGTTGAAATATTGGCGATAGCTGGAAACCATGCCTTTGATAAGAAAACTATAGGCAAATATGTATAATGCGTGTTTGAAAGAAAGAATATTCCCCGACTTGCGGAAAGTTCAGCGATTGGTTCTACTTCCTAACCTAAAAGAAGCTTCCGGGGGAAACTTCAGCACATCCATCTCTTTGTATACAGTTGTCAAAATGTATGAAAGCCTAGTAAGAAACCGCTGGGAGTAAACAATTCAGAAAACCAGCGTTTTATTCGAAAAGACAATATATAATGACTGCGTAAACGGTCTGTGCCAATGGTTCTCCTCATCGAGTTTAAACCTGGCAGAGCAAAAGACAGAAATCTTGTATTAGGAACGTGGAGGAATGTATATTTATCATGATAGTCACAACTAGATTATTTGGGAGTAATAATAAACTCAAGGCTCAAATTTACGACAATTAAGCACAGTGAAGCTACCTGTACATTATCCGACGTATCTTAACATGTCTTTTTGCACTGTCCTCGATTTTTAAGTACAAGGGTTAAACTTAAATCTAAACTCGGTGGTTATAAAGCTGAATTTTTTCAAACAGAGTACCGTAAACACGTCTATTTTTGTATGCGAGATCGTGGGAATTCCGATCCCACATTCATGGAGAGCATTATAACTGCCGATGAGACAAGAGTTTATGAGTTTGATATCCAAACAAGTAAACATTCAGCGGAATGGAAGAAAAAACGAGGCGAAGCCAAAAAATACACACCAAAGCCGCTCACAAACCAAGGTGATGCTCATAGTTGTTTTTTTTTTGTTGATTTTTGTGGTTTTTTTGTATCATGAATTTGTTCAATAAGCAGCCTTATTTGGCCATATTGCCACGATTGAATTTAAAGCCAAAAAGGCAATTAATACCATCGATCAACCATTGCGTTCCGCAGTTTCGGCTCCATGTGATTTTTTCTTGTTCCCCAAACTGAAATTGCCGCTCTGTTGAACCCCCAGACGAACGAAGACAAAAAAACAAGATGCGCTGAAGGAGCTGAGGAYCAAAAGTGCTTATGAAAAGTGTTTCGTGRACTCAATTTTGAGAAACCGAACGTAAGTTKTGCATAAGTCCTTTTCGCCAAAAGAAGCTRCTCATTTGTGGRAACCGGYAAGATCGCAGCACTAACATATATGATATGCCGATAACCAATGCGAATCAGGTTTTTATATGGAGAACTTTTTTATTGAACAAGACACTCCACGAAATTCGGCATGTATTTAAGGCAACACTTTAATATCCGATTAAATAATACAGATGAGATGACTATAACAAATTGCTGCCAAACAAAATGATCGGTCAGAATGAAGAAAAATATCTTTTAATGTACTTTTATGCAATAACAGAGACATTTTTCGACTTCATCGAAGTTAAAGTTTTTCTTGTTCTTCATACAGATATATAATAAGGTAAATACAAACGCATACGCTTGAGATAAAATCTTTAGTGTACTTATGAAGTAACTCATCACATTGATGTGTGCAAAACATAAGTAATAATAATCAACACAACGATGATTATATATGAATATACAAGATCGTAATATTACGCAATACATACACACATGCACATATTTAYACACGTATACAGCATAATTACTGGCTATAAAAGAGCAAACGACACAAGGTGGGCGAATTATGAGCGGAAACTCGCCGCAATGAGATACCGTTACACAAAAGTTAAAGTGAGCATACTTTTATATAGCGGTAATATTCTATATACAGTTACAGTTGCGTTTGTGGGTGGCTGCCTGCGCGCATATGTGCAGATATGAAGTGGAAAAGTTTTGTCTCAGCGAGTAAAACAAACGCAAGAAGTCCTGTGCATGCAAAGCTGGTTGATTATGTGGTGTAAATGCGTATGAGAGGCGAGGTGTGAGTAATTGAGGTGCTCTTATATGCGTTGCAGGCGTACAGGGATACATTTGATGGCGTACATGTTATTATTTTATTAGATTACTATATATATCGTAGATACAGATGTTGCTAATACAGTGTTGGGATACATATACATATATATGTTTACATACATTAGTTTCGTTTATTTTATGTGTGTAAAGGTGTATATGTTTTGTATGATGTGTGTTTTCTGCCAATAAAACTTTCCTAATCCAGAGTTTCGAAACTTTTTACCGCAACCTTGCACATCTGCTACATTTTAGTGAAGATATTTTGGTGTTACRTAATAATGGCATTTATCTTCAACGCTTTACGCGCTTTTCTACACATATATTTATATGTGTATGTRGAGAAATTGCACGTAAGAACTTACGAATTTCGTTATGCGCTTTTTGCTTAGCTTTGAATGGCTCACCAACGGTATGTGAGTTTTGTTTTACGCGAGAATTTCGTCGTTAGAAGTTTGGCGGTTAAACAAAATGTGAGAAGTTTTTTTTTTCATACAAGAACTTGAATTTGATCGATCAGTTTGTATGGCAGCTACATGCTATAGTAGTCCTGTCTCTTATACACATCTCCAAATTTTATACATATATTTTGTTATACAAAAAAGTTTTCCATACAAGAACTTGATTTTGATCGGTCAGTTTCTATGGCAGCTATATGCTATAATAGTCCAATATCAAAAATTTATTCAGTGATTATAGCGATATTTTACAGAATAATTTATGCCAAATTTTGTGAAGTTATCTTATCGAATAAAAAGTCTTTTCATACAAGGACTTAAAATTGATTGTTCAGTTTGTATGGCAGCTATATGCTATAGTAGTCCAATCTTAGTGATATCTGTGGATATTATAGCATTGTCTACGCCAATAATTTATGCCAAATTTTATACATATATTTTGTTATACAAAAAAGTTTTCCATACAAGAACTTGATTTTGATCGGTCAGTTTCTATGGCAGCTATATGCTATAATAGTCCAATATCGGCAGTTCCACCAAATAAGCTGCTTCTTAAGAAAAAAAAGGCTTGTGCAAAATTTCAGTGCGCTATCTAAAAACTGAGGGACTATTTACTCATAAAGATWAAAAAAAGTCATTAAAATTCACTCCTTTAAATCCGGTCCGACTAACMGCTCGAATTAAATTAAAAATTTTACCTCAAAACTACATTCACATTTACATACATGTGTTTCAACAATTTGCCAYACATCACACAGCATTAAATGCTCATAACACACTTTTATGGCGCTGACCTTGCCATCTTATCAGTGCCTTCGCGCTCAATCATTTTCTGCGCATCCCAACGACTCCGCCAAAGTTGTAAATTACCCACCACAACACTTAAACTCCACGTAATCCTTTACAATTTTATTTGTTTTACGAATTATTTATTGCTGCCATTAATGCGAAAATACCTGAAATTACTTTGTCGCCGGCAATAAGTAAAACCGAGCGGCGAAGGTTGCGAGGTGCGAGAGGCACAAAAAAAAACAAAAAAAAAAAAAAAACAAAAAAAAAAAGCGTTGGAATATTGCGAAACAACCATTTGGCTAACAGCTGGGCTAAAGAGCGCATATTTCACTCTTGGTTAACGGCGGCAAAACAATGCAATCAAYTTGTATCGATTTTTTGTTGGCGACTTAAACCATTTGCCGCATTTCGTATTGTTGAATGTGACCCTTTGTGACTCAACTAACCCGGTGCGCCGGTGTTCTGATGTTAAATGTTTGGCAGCGATCGCTTAATAATAATGCATAGGAATTTAGTGTTAGTGTTCTGTTGTTGTAGCTTTTTTTTTTATAGGACTTTATAAAATACTCGAAGCAAAGTTCACGGTATTGTAGAATAAAACTATACAATTTTGTAGGCATAAATATCAAGAAACAATATATATTTTTATGGCTTGTAGAAATAAGCTTAAATATATGCTATAATTTTAATTATTTTCATTTATCATTATTCATAAATAACCTTCCAAATTCGTTGCCTACAATTAGACAGTTTTTAAAATGTTTTAGCAAAGTCACAACCCTTTTTTTTGATATTTGGTTGGTCTTTCAAACTTGTGGCCTACAATTAGGCGGTTTTAGCAAAGTCGCAAACTTTTTTTGAAATGTGACTTTAGGCAAACGAGTGAAGAGTTGAAGTACTTTTCTTAATAGCTGTGCGAGTAAAATAATATAGCATGATGATTGTAGACAACGATTTGAAGGTTAWATTATTACTAATTATCGTAGCGTTTTTAAATTTTTCTTTGAATTTATTTTTTAGAAAAAAGTTAAATTATTATATATGATATATTTTTATGATGAAATTATTTATTAAATAATATTATTATTGAAAACTTTGTGTTGAATTATATAGCTAAAAAAGACCTTCGGACTAACGAAGGGTCGAAATTCGAAACCCTCTACTCTAACTTCAGTTGAACTCAGCTACTCAAGTGCGTAAATATATTGAATTTCTAGCGAATTTTAAACTAATTTACCTGCATTTGCGCACAAATTGGTAATTTTCTACTATTCATTTGATTAGATTCCAAATACTTTTAAACCGCTTTCAAGTACACCACTCAGGAAGTTCAGCAWTTGCTTGCGGTTGCTGCCATTAAAAGGCACTTGAGCTATTACTACATACAAACATACATATATACAAACATATATATAAATTTATACTATATGTGTACTCAGTTGTTTTTGTGTGTGCGGCTGTGTAACCGCATTTTACCGTTCACTTAAGAGGATTGCCAAATATACATCAATCATGTCACACAAAAAGGTAAATTTATTAGTGAGCAATTTAAGTGAGTTCGAAGAGAATTGAATAAAAGTTTTCGCTTGTTTTTCG
>NW_017535074.1:2713535-2714787 GCF_001853355.1 Bactrocera latifrons
CTTAGGAAGGAAAGAACGCGTGCGAAATTTCAGGTTGTTATCTTAAAAACTAAAGGGCTCTTTCAGATTGTTATTTCAAAAACTGAGGGGCTAGTTCGGGTATATACAGGCAGATGACCATAACTAAATCGGTTCAGCTCGTCATCACTTAGGATTTCGGGTTCCCGAAGTTTGCTTCGATATTTTACGCACCTCGTGGCAAAGTGAATATATTCTGTTCAGTGTATAGCAACAACAAAAATCTATAATACATTTTCCTACTAAAGCGGCGAGCTTTCTAAAGCTTACGTTGAAATTTGGATATTATCCTCTAAATACTTTTATATATGTATACTTGTATATCTGTGTAGATATTATACAGAGATAACTCACTCGCCTCCTCCCTTCCACAGTTTCCCGCGCATAGCAAGGTTAATTTAGAATTTGATGCGAAAAACGTGCGGCACGTGACCAATTGAAAAATTAGAGAAAGCGCCAGTAAAAAATAGAAATTTTAACACTAAAGTTTACCCTTAGCAGCGCAAGTGAAATGAGGCATTACCGGATTGTAAATGACAAGAGCTGCTGCAGCTGGAGCGACCCCGGGCAAGGTAGCCGTAATGTTATCGCAAGCATTTTTCGAACGAAAATAGTTTTCATTATTGCGTCGAGGGCTTCTGTTCGTATTGTGCTTTTTATATTTTATTTTAGTTGTTATTYTTATTGCTGTTGTTGTTGTTGTGTACAATGCTGGAATTGGTGTGTTGCAAAGGTATGCTGTTGGGCATGCCAGCTTTGCACGTCCATTTGCGTTGGACTCGCACAGATAGAGTTGCCAAGCTAGTTTCARAGCGGTTGTGAACAGGGTGAGTTGGGGTTAAGTTGAATAATTTGCTATCAGTGAGTTGTGGTTGTTTCTGAGAGTTGAGTTACAGTGCTTTTTTATTCGAGTTAAGTTCACATTTATAAGGTAAGCATTGCATTATTTCTTATTTGACTTATTTTGACTTAAGATATTTATTTTCGGGAATACGGTTATTTGATACTCTAGATAACGCGTTCATAGGAAAACGTTTTGGAAATGAAAATTACCCCAAATTATCCATTTAAACTCCGCATACAAACCGAACCTATATAACCTGTTTATTAGATTGGCACACTCTTGTTTTATATACCGGTGAAAGCTTGAAAATCGTCGTATTGTCACCAGCAATATAGCGGAAGGTCCTAACATTTCTCATGTGCCGATTAAACACATTTTAGTTAATATTTT
>NW_017535074.1:2715057-2723026 GCF_001853355.1 Bactrocera latifrons
GTTAAGGTTTTGCTTACTGTTTTGGTTAAAGTTTCGGTTAATGTTTCGGTTAATGTTTTGTGTATGAAGTGGGTCTGTGCTAGAATCGTACCAAAATACTTGAATCTACTTCAAAACCGAATTCTGGAATAGACCACAAAAGAGATGCTGGACAGCAAAGCTGAGAACCATACATTCATTGAACACAACATTATTGGTGACGGAACGTAGTTTTATGAAAAAAAAAAAAACGTTGAAATTAGTCAAGAATCTTTGCTATGTTGGCCTTTAAAAATCAATCARCCAATAAACCGAAAAAACCAATGTACGCTGAAGGCACCGGAGCCTATCACAGCCGAGGCTTATACTAAGTGTGTGGAAAATGAGGTTAAGCATGGATTTCGAACATATTTTGAAGGCGATGGATGATAAGGACTTATATTGAAGCACGTAAGAAAGGAAGTTTTTTGTCAATCCGGGTCAAATTTGAACAAGTGGTAAGACATTTTTTAAATTAAATTGTCTTTACTATAATTTGGCACTGGCAGATCGWTGACATTGTTATAACACAATCAGAATATTTTGAAGGCGATGCTAAGGGTCAAATTTGATTTCTGCTCTCTCTTCAAKAAGGCTGATACTTTAAAGTTTTCACTTACATTAGTACGATCGCGAGATTTCAGATTTTGGGTTTTGTTCTAAAAAGGGCTGTAGGTAGAAGAGTTTAGAAAACTGTCAGTTTGTCTTTGAGATAATCTAGGATCACGTTTTTTAATTCTATGATGTGCAAATTCTTTGAATTCCTTTCTTTCTCTTATAAAAAAATTTCACGGCATCTGCTATTAGTTAGCGGTATCGATTCCGTCTAACTTACAGTTCAGGAAACGAATAGGGTCATCAATGATAGATCTTATGTTRGAGGAGAGTGTTTATGCCACTTGAGAGAAACGATTTTTAGTTATATACGGTTTCTCTTCGGACTTGTCAAACTTGGGATTTGATAAATATGGTAAGTCTTTACCTGGATGAGGTGCTCTTCTAACATTTCGAATAGAGCGGAAATTTGGGCTTACTGTATGCCTATGATGCTCCATTATGGATGTTTCTTCACACACTAGAGAGCCATTCGCCATTCAAATACATAACTTAAGRGATAATTTTCATAAAACAAATTAAAAAAATGTCTGGCAACTCTGCAAATAACAGCACACACAAAATGMGCGGCGTGAGAGAATGTGCGAGAGGATTAGTGCCCTAAAATGGCATTTACCTGCCAGCTAAACTTAAAAATATATGCAAATCGKCAAAATCGTGGCATGAAGGGTAACTATGCGCTTTCGTATTAAAGATGGGCATCATAAAAAATAGSAACAACAAATTACAGTAAATATAAAAAGTCTTAAGTAGAAAAGGATAAAGTGGAAAATGTGACAAATCAATTTAGCACTGAAGGTATTTCGGGGCATTTGTCATGGCAACAACTGTGGAGCGGAGGGCAAGGGAGCAGAGCTAACTAGGCAAAAAGTGAAACAGAAAGCGATTGGGCAGCGCGTAGTTGGGAAATTAGTAGCTAATGGTTTGGTGGCAATTTGAGGACACACTTTCACAAATGCTTAATTGGATTTTGAGTGAGAGCGTAGAGATTAGAGAGCTTAGATAGAGATAGGAAGGGTTAATGATTTATTTATGAGGAATGTAGGAATTTTGGTTTAGACATAAGTTGGCATTTTGTAATAATGACGTTTTAAATAGTAGCCACTATTAATGTATGCAAATAGTAGGAGAGATTTTTTTATTTCAATACATAAAGCAAATTTATTTATTATAATTTTTTATTAAATATTTTTTTAAATTTTTTTGAATTTTTATCCGAAAAATATATTTTTTACTAAAAAAGTAATTTTTTTTTRACATAAATTGATTTTATTTGCCAAAATTTTAGCTTCTTGACTCACCAATAAAAAACCACACATGCGCTCGTCCATACAGTTGTTGTTTGTACATTTCGCAGAGMACGCGCCGCGCGGCCACGACATAGAATAGACCGACTATGATRCGAGCATCTTGCCGACGTAGGTTGCGTACCGCATCTGTTGGATCGGATAGAAATGATTGTCTTGTGACGATTTCGACGCCCGCTTCCATGCAACGATTTTCGAGATCTTCAACRGTCTGCGAAAAAAAGAAATGGAATTTGAATATTTTTTATTACAAAATTATTAAAAAGTAATAAAAAGGTATAAAGTACGCATATCATAAAAAATTGCATACTTTTGAGCGCCAACGAAATTTTCTTAAGCTATTTTAAGTTCCAGTGATAGTAATTTAAACTGACAGAAAATTTTCTTTTATTTATCTCAAAAAGATGTTGCATGTTGCATATTTTTAAGCACCATAAGTATGCTTAATAATATAAATTTCATATTAATTTACTGAGGTGAAGTTGCACACTTTCGACCGCTAATGGCTTTCATAAGAGGTTTTTAAATTCGAGTGTTAAGAGCTTAAGCTGACGCCAAATTCTATTTTAAAAATTTAAAAAAATCCATGTTGCCTACTTTTTAGCGCCRTAAGTATATTTAGTTATAAGAAATTCATAATAACTAAATAAGGTAAACTTTTAAACGCCTTCACACAACACCAAATTCTTCTTAAATTATCTAGAAAAGTACCTGTTGCATACTTTTGAGCGACAATAACATTTATAAGTGCTATTCCGTAGTTGAGAGACATTTATTTAAACTGAAACCAAATTCAGTTCATCTAATTTAAAAAAAATATAAATATGTTGCATACTTTTGAGCGCCATAAGTGTGCTGTGTATATGAGATACATGTTCATTAACTAGTGTAAGCTTCTGAGCGCCGTTAAATGTCAGCAATTGCTATTCAAATGTCTCAAACAATTTGTTGCTGCATACTTTTAAGCGTTGAACATTTTGAAGCCTAAGGAAGTTCGAACACATAGTTGTTGCATACTTTTAAGCGCCATGAAATAAGAAAAAACATTAATTTCAGCAGGCGTGAAGCTTTAATACTCTGCACAGCTTAATTGTTATAGCATTGAAGGTTATACATATTATATTAATTAATTATATTATTATATAACATATTTATTGTAATTTGGATCGATCAGTTTGTACGGCAGCTATATGCTATAGTGGTCCAATCTGAACAATATGTATGAAGCTTGCCGTGRAAAATATTCCAGTTCAAATTTTGTGAAGATAGCTTGTCAAATAAAAATACTTTCCATAAAAAAACTTGATTTGGGTGGTTTAATTTATATGGCAGCTATATGCTAATAATAATAATAAAAAAGTTTCCAAGCAAAATGTTGATTTTGATCGAACAATTTGTATGACAGCTATATGCTATACTAGCAAATTCAACAAGATAACAGCTTCTAAGGCTCAAAAACATGTAAGCAAAATATTGGATCGATATCTCAAAAACCGAAGGACTACTTGACGTAGATACCGGCGAAGGAACAGACTTTGTCATATGGACCCAGTTCGTTATGCTGTTAGTTTCCATATATGTATTCTTTTAAAAATCTGCGACATTTTCTGAGTGTTACAAAATATCGTGGTAAAAATTATACACCCTGCGTAAATTATAAAAATTAACGCAAGTAAACTTTAATAACCTTTTTATACCCCCTTTATTAAGGCAACATATTTAATCAATTATATTAGTGAGTTAGAATCACTAGAAATGGCAGTCAAAATATTCCTGTAAATGAATGCCTTCAGCACATAACCAGGCTTAATTTATCAATTAATATTTGCCAGCCGGCATCTATTGAATCAAGGATTATTCAATTACGCCTAAATGTGTGCTTTCAGCATTACAGACAAAGACTGTTAAGTGCATTGAATATGATTACATGTTTTCGTATTTGAYAAGTCAACAAGTAAAGGGATTGATGTGTACATATGTGTATCCATATACATATATATACATATATATGATAGATATATATATATATGTAGATAAAGACTCGGTAGCTCAATTAACTACATTTGGCTTGCTTCAATTGTTCGTTGCCAGCTTTGACACYTGCGGGTATGCTTTTAACTTGTATAAACCAGATTTATTGTTGCGATGGTAAAAGTTGCAATTTCCACAAACTGCTTACAATCAAAACAGCTTGCAATTATGTAACAAAATTAAACAATTCCACGAAGGAGATAGGTGAAATTGATAACGTTGAGCGGCAAAGTATGCAAATGATTAACAGAGATTGAAAATAACCAGGCTGATAAATGAAATGAAGTGTTTGCTCAGAACTCTACCCAYAGCTAAACATATAGTCTGTGGTATGTGGTACTTTGAAGTTTTACCTATATATGTATACACCTACAGTTATATAAATAGAAACATCGGATAAGTAAACATGTTTAGAAATTAAGCAATTTAGTTCGAAAGCGGGTGTTATGGAATATTTATATCTACACTAGTAAAGATACTAGAAATAATATTGCTGAAGGGAATACAATTTGATACGATAGAATACGTTGGGTGAAGGTTAACCAGAAATGCCAGAAATCCATCTCCTTCTTACCCAAGAAGGATCTCCTGTAGACGTTTCAGCATAGGGAACTAAGTATAAAACTATGAACTTTTTTGAAGACGTTTGGACGAGGAGGGCRTGGAAAAGTTATACCCAAAAAATAACAACACCCTTCTACCTTCTTCTGGAGAAGCTGTTCCTCAGCTCTCACCATTCCTATTCTATATAGTACGACACAATGTGATTGGAAGCACTGAAGATATACGACTGCACAAAATATGACAAGGTCTTTTACGACTACGCAATAATTTGTAAGGAATTAGAGTGAGACAGGAAGATATATAGGGAAAGAGAGAGGAAAAGACACAACGCTGAGTGAGACAGAGAAATTTGGAAGCGGAGACAGTGAGAGTTAAAAATATGTATATTGGCAAAGAGATTGGAAATTATGTACTTACGGAACCATAACGCTGACTTGCAATTGTCGGAGATGCTTACTAGAGACTTAGAAACACTGTTTGGRATGAAAGAGAAATATCTAAAGTTGAATATATAGGAAGAGAAAAAGGAATTTACTAAAAGCATCGCAACACTAAATTATCTGTACTTGACTCGACAGTGATAATATCTCAGAAATTTTCGGAGAAGAATAGGAAGAGAAAGAGGGTAATATATAAATAATATTAGAAAGAATGTTCGGAGAAGTTTCTAAGGGATTTTGAAATAGTTAAGAAGCAGAGATATTATAAAAAAACATATATGGGGAACTAACCAAGGTGTATATTTGACTCGGAACAATAAATAAAAAGAATTTTTTAGAGAAGGTTATAAAATCYATTAGAGCTTTGCAAGGAAAGAGAGAGTAAAGGGGAGAATATATATATAATATAAAATACATATTTAAGGCGGGAGCCTTGTTTAGAGGCTTAAAAAAATCGATTTTTTGACGATTTTTTGGGAAGGAAAGAAATAAGTGATTAAAGCAAAACATCTAGGGTTTATAGTTATATATTTAAACATCATTCACAAACTTTTTTGGATACGAAATTTCTGATATTCCGCCGTTGGGAAGCAATTGGCCGATGCATGCGAGTGCATTTGTCGGACGGCGGACAGGATGCAGGTCGCAATTGCTATCTAAAACAAAAAATTCAAAGAGATTCATTTTTTTTAATAATTTGTCTTCTAGTTAAATTAAAAAAAAATCCAAAAAAGAGTATAAAATTTTAAAAATTTTTGAAAAATTATAAAAAAAGTGGTTTTGTTCAAACTTGAGTTTCTTAATTTTTTTTTAGTTTAACTTGAAGATAATTTAATGCCAAAGATGCCCCAATTCCATRCGACATTTAGTTTTTTTTATATTCTGCCCGTAATTCAAGAAAAATCGTAAAATCGTATGAAWAACCGTGAAACCCTTACTAGGGTTTGAAAATGGCTTTTAGGAAAGAGAGAGTGGAGCGGGAGTGAAAGAGAAAGATAATATGTAGTAAAATATAAGAAGAGAGAGGGGGAGATATACTGTCGGCATCGCAATATTGACTGAGAGTGAAAGAGAAGGATTATATTGAGTGACATAAAGGAATGTAGAGGAGGTGATATACTGTTGGCATTAAAAAACTGATTATTAACTGCTTCGGGAATGAAGTGATAATAACACAAAATTTTTTCCGAGGAGTTCAGCTCAAATGAAGAAAGCGTGAGAGATAAATTATATAGAATAATATATAGAAGGAGATAGGAGAGGAAATATACTCAAAGCGTCGCAATACTAACTGCAGGACTTAGCGATATTCCTAGAAAAGTTTTGAAAGACGAAAGATTTTCGAAGTTTGGAATTAGTTTTTTGTAGAGAGTAGGAGAGAGTAACTAAAAAGATATATACAAAAGAATTGTGGAAAATATATGCTCAAGGTTTCTTTATCTCCTTCTGTGTTAAAGGCTTAGGACMTTCCCAGATCATAACAGTGTTCTAAGTTCTTCAGAGGTCAGATTGAGATCGTATCCACAACAGTTAGAGATTTTCTTTATTTGACTATATTAGCGCTAACGAAATATTATAGTATTCTGCTATTGATACTCCTTAGGAGATTTTGAARATTCTAATGTTGTAGCGGTTGACTSTTCAAAGATATTGGACAAAAATAACAAAAAATTTAAAGTTTGGGAGAATTGATAAATCACACGTTATCTCCCTCTTTTTCAAAACAYTGAAGTTTAAGAGCCTGAAAACCTCGTTCAGGGTTAAAAGCTGACAAATAGAAGTATTTTGTGCCCAAAAACTAATAAAACGCATCTAAAAAGAATCTAATGGGCTCTAACACCACACCTATTGTTAAGCTCAACTTCTGTTTATTTTTAATTTTCTTTCTGCCACATTTTCGCTCTACCATCAGCGCCCATCTCCTGCCAACAACAGTGCAAAAATAAATCCAAAAATAAGCTTGCAAGATTATACTTCAAATACACACACACTCCCAGTCAAATATAAAATAATATGAGAATTGTGACACTCTTTAACGGCTGCAAAATGTAGTTGAGCAGAAGTAGCGCAGCTGCTCAAGGGCAACGTCTTCAGTTTGCCAGTTGCGCCGGCCGAAGTTGAGTGAAGGCTTCAAAGTGAGAAGTTTTTGAAATATGCGAAGTGAAAGCCTCAAATATTGTGGTTAAATCTGAGCAAATGTGTGTCTGCCTGTATGTGTGTGTGTAGCAGACTCTCCTTTTATGGAAATAAGGCAAGCGTAAAACTACCCATAAACCCGACGAAATCTTTATGATTTCCAATGCTTGAATGCTTTCAAAACATCAAACGACAAAGATGTTGGGCGTAAGAGTTTGCCAACACTGTAAGATGATACGGAAGGCACTTGCTATGCGACACAGCGACTTATGTTGGCCAAGCTGGTTAGCGAGCTGTAAATGGGGAAAAGTTGAGTGAAAGCTGAAGCCTGAATGCCGAATCCTTCAAGTGGTTTAGGAAATGGTAATGGGAAATGGAACTAAACTGTTGACGTTCAGAAAGTTTATAGATATTTTAATGTTATATGAGCATGCATACACACACAACTACAGGCATTTTGTGATTTGTTTTTATTATGCGGCGCTTTTCAATATATATGGAAATTTCGCTGCGAAATTGAAAATATCAGCACAATTTTCTGTGTTAATGTATTTGAACGATTGACTGTAGTTAAACTCACGTTTATTGTAAAATTTATATATGCGCTAACGTATTTTAATGTCGATTCTATTGATATACATACATAGATTTGTGTATGTAAAAAATACTATATTATATGAGTTGTTAGGTCTGTAAGTGGTTTTGCAACATGCAGGGAATATAAAGTTTATAATATTTTGGTTTTCATAAGTGTTGCATTGTTGTTTTTTCAATGTGAATGTTATTTTAGCAGCGTGCTAATGAAAAAATTAATAAACAAAATTTAAATAAAATAATTTTTAAAAGTTGGCAACACTT
>NW_017535074.1:2723951-2743579 GCF_001853355.1 Bactrocera latifrons
AATCAATTTTTGATTACAAACTTGTTGAAGTTTATAATTTTATATAAAAGAATTAATTAACTATAAACTGAAATAAAAATTTCAGTAAAGGAAARAGTTCTTTGAATTACAATAAAAACACCTCTATTCGCCGACAAACAGTTGATACACGTTTTTATACACAAACATACACACATATCTTCTTTCTGTGTAATATAAATCATATCTGACGTATGTGCATAGACGTATGAGTAACCATTTCAGATGAACGTAACTTTGATACAATAAAAAAATCTGGAAATTAATGTTCAAACTGGTGGCATATTTTTAGGCGCCAAATATTAAGTTTCACTTTTACTCATTAAAATAGTCTGGGAAGTAGGAAACGATTAACACTGCCTTCATAATCGTAGAAMACTTTAGAGAGTCATGCTATTCTGTACATAATTATGGTCTGATAAGAGTTCTGGTGTGGAAATTTTAACAACATMTTGACCCCTGCTTGAAGTTAGGTTTTCAGAAAATAAATTCTCAGTATCGTAGTTTTTGTGTGATTCCCATTCTTATCTCAGTCTTTTTTTTGAGCGGATTATAACTTAAAATAAACGTGCCTAAAAGCCCAAAGTATACCTTTAGACSTTGTCATTCTTACAAAGCTTTTTATATATCAATTTCCYTACTTMAAGGCATTCAATRTATTTTAAATTTGCTCTSCTTYAATGCTTTCAACTACAAAAAATTACATATTTTTATTATTTTTCTCACGCTCTTTTCTTCCCACTTCAAATAAATTGCTGTATCGTTATAAATTACACTCTGTGCTTTGTGCGTCTGCTCGTTTTTTGCTCTGGCTCACCACTTTGTCTGTCTGCCGCATGTATCTACTCGCACGAAATCTGCTTCATTTATTACATTTCCGCATGCGTTGTCTCCTGTGTGCTTTGTGCGTGACTAAACGTCCATATACGCCGTTAAGGTGCACATATTCTCTGTAGAATTTCAGCAAGCTACAGCTATGTTGCTTTCTATGGCTTATCAAATTGCTACCTTAAAGAACGAGTTTGTTTATGCTGTAAATGTATAGTATATGTAATGTTTATATAATTTTTTATGTCTTGGCAACGTCTTGTTATACGCCGTCCTACACACTTACACACATATGCGCATAGCTTTTGACGTCATAATCCACTTTGAAAATGTCGAAATGTGGCAGTTCAGCGCTCTGCTTAGTTATGCACATAACTGTAAACATATACATATATGTATATACGCACGTCTCTCCAAGCTAATACGTCATATCTTGTCGCCGCYGCAGTCGCTCACGCTGTCGCATAGTAATTCTTCGTGTTGCCCCCAAGGTGTCTATGCGAACGACAATTTTCTCAACAACATGCCTTGTTATTCTATTTTACAGTTTTTTATTATTGTGTTAAAATTTTTACGTGCACCCTGCAGCGTTACTCTCCAAGAAGCAAGTGACAGGAGCAATACTAAGTTGCGTTACTCATACGCCAACGCACACTTGGTAGGTATGATTTGTAAATATATTGCTCGGAACGAAGGTGTGTGTGAATATGTTTGTGTATGAAACGTATATCATATGTTTGTCGGTGAGATAAAGTGTTGTTGTTGTAATTCAAGTAATTTTTTTTATACTCGCTTATAAATATTTCCATCAACCTTTTGCTTTTGAGGAACTTGCGATTTTCAAACTTCCTTAATGTAATATTTCGTACGCCTCGGTAGGTTTTTGAAGGTGTATTATATGGTTTATTAACATTTTGATCAACACTTTTCTTATAAAGACATTAAAAAAAAAAATTTTTCTGTCTCTTATACACATCTAGATGTGTATAAAGATCGTATCCACAACAGTTAGAGATTTTCTTTATTTGACTATATTAGCGCTAACGAAATATTATAGTATTCTGCTATTGATACTCCTTAGGAGANTTTTCAAACTTCCTTAATGTATTATATGGTTTATAAACATTTTGATCGACACTTTTCTTATAAAGAAAAGATATAAAAAAATTTTTTTTTTTTTTTGGAGAATGAAAGTCATAGAAACACATGTCAACTGTGTTTATATAATCATGCTGAGTACCTGAAAATGCACTTGTGGCATATCTGCTTGAAGCTATAGCCTCAGTGTGATAAAAGCTTGAAGAGATCTCCTGAAACACTTTCGATTTTATAGTCTTTCATCCGTAGACAACCMTTACAACAAAAGACATAATTTCTATGCAGTGATCTAGGTTTGAAGTAAGTATATGAACCTGCACAGCTTCCTTAAGTTTAATAGCAGCCTTCACCGCCAAGCACCTACCATCTACCCCTCCAAAAGTGCAAAGCTTGAATATCATGGTTTAAGATAGGAATGGTTGCACCACAGAAGTCGATGAGGGACGCTACAGCTGCTTAGCTAGTAGGATTTTTTCAGCGCCTTCCGCTTGAGAACGACATTACKGACTTAACTACGATTTCATAAAACCAGAGCACCACTTTTGTTGAGAGGCAGCACTATTTCCCAATTGAGCTTCCACAAAAGAATGAGGAATCCATGCCTTTCTCACTCTCTCCTCCACATTCGACTTCCATTAGAACTTCTTATTAAGGTTATGTCCTAAATACTTCACAATGTATTTACTTYCAGATGTACCCGTGTCCTTCCGCACTCTGTCAGAGTAGTTTACAAGGGATACAAAAGATGATATGCTTGAGATTGAGGAGCGAATTATTGGTGCTCATAATATGTTTGAGACCGAACTTACGGCCTCTTGCCGTATTTTGTTGTAGCATACTTTCGGGGTGTATGCTTGAGATTTTGAGCAAACACAACAGTTTAAAATGTTAGCATATTTTTAGGGATCAGCTAAGKATTCTACTACAGAAACTTAGGTTCTTAAAAATATCAAATTTCAACAAACCAAAGTATACTGCAAAGAAGGTAACTAGTATCACAGTTACTTTAGCCATTCCTGCCCCTATCGCCTTCTTTTTCGAGTTCATTATAGCTCATGATAAAGGTACCTAATAACATGTAGCATACCTTTAGRCGTTGACTTCTTAAAACTCTTTTTTATGACAATTTCTGTTCTTTAAGCCAGAAATTGCGAAGAAGTTTAGTAAGGTGATACAAATTTTTAATAATAACAGCGAGTGTTATTCTAATAAAAATTGCATACATACTATTAGGACCAACCTAATACACGCACATACTGCTTTTGCTTTCGCTTTACCTTAATTGAATTCATTTCAGTTTTATAGCAATTGGCAATATTTCAACTTCAGGCACATAATAAGTTATATATACACATACATATAAACATGTGTACTATATACATATATCATCCAACCACACACTCGTGTACAAATACGTCATTTATCACCTACGCATTCAAGTAGACAACTATTRGCTGCCAGCAATAAAGACCGCATCTCGCATGCTCTACAAAGACAATATTTTATTTTCCCTTTTATTTGCCTTCGGGCGTCGTCGGCTATTTAAATTTTATATATCTGAGATTTAAATTTGCTTTGTTTTCGTTATTTTTTTTGCCTTGCTACAGTCGGTTGGAAGGTGAAAGTTGAATGTACGCCTTAAATGGCAAAGTAAACTGTGTGCTTCTAAGCTTCAAWTCATACATATACATATACACATACACAGCCAGACACACATATGAGTACAGACGAGTGTATTGACATCTTCTATTCGCCAATTCATGGCATGAACTGTAATTTGCGAATCCTTTTTGCATGCAAATGCGTCAGTATAGACGAGTTTAATGTGATATCGTTGGCCGAAGCAGYTTCTTCTTCTTCTACTTCTTTTCAATGTGCAATGTGCGATGTAAGTATAAATTAGATGAAATGATAAGGATTTGCGATTTGCTCTGCGTAGGAATTAGATTTGGCAGAGATTTAAATGTTAAAATGGAATTGGAGAGATTTCGATTTTTTTTATTTAAAAAGCTTCGTTAAGAATACGTAGCTCTTTAATGCGTTTTTTAAGGGAAAGTAAAGAAAAGTAAACACAAAATTTCAGACATAAGAAAAATGATTGTGGAGACTTTGAAAAATGGCAAAAAAGTTTATTCGCCAAAGGAAAAATTGTTGTGTGGGCTTTCAATTATATCAAAAAGCTTCTTCGACAAAAAAACATTACAGTGGAGAGTTTTAAAAATGTCAAAAAAGCTTATTCACAATAAAAAACGCTGAGGAACTGTGAAGTTTATAAAAAAGCTTTTAAAAAAAAAAAACACCAAAAAACACAGTGGAGACTTTGAAAAATAATAAAAAACTTTATTCTTCATACAAAAAATATCTGTATGGACTTTAAATACTATCAAAATATTTCTTCAATATAAAAAAATTACAGGGGAGAGTGTGAAAAATATCAAAAAAGTTGACTTGCTATAAAAAAATTATGCAGAGACTTTCAATACGGTTATAAATTTATTTCCAAACAAAAACAAAACAAAAAAAAAAAAAAAAATCCTGTGGAGAGTGTGAGGCAAATGCTTCGTTGGTAGCCTAGGTATCCTCTTCGAATCTTTAATACGTTTGAAGCAGCTTTAGTTTCCTACACAATAATTTTTGAGCTTTTTGGAGAGTTTGTTAAAACATAACTGTCAAKTTTGCTTACTTTAAAGCAATTAAACTGAAGGAAAAATATTCTTAGACTCTTCTTTAATATTTTTGTCACCACAGAACCTTGATTTTCGCTGAACCTGTGCGCCATAGTATTTGCTTTCCCTTCTCTTCACTCTTTCTTTACGGTACATGCCATGCGTTTGCCATCCGCTGAGCTCTGATTGCACATTTCTTTTAACCTCATTTAAGGCAATAAACATTTACTTCTGTTCAACTGACATGACATTTGGGTAATAAAAAGAAAATGTTACGGAAATTGTATTTTTAATTTCCATTGGGAATTTTCTTGCATTGTCTTGCTGACACAAGTTCTTGTAATGTGATTTTTCCGCTAGCAGTAGGTGGAGTACTGACAGTAAAATACCTGATATTAAAAATTGGAGTTAAAATATTTTATTGTTGTTTTTCTTTTGATATGGGTACATAAAAGATTAAATCTCAACTCTAAATTAATTTAAATAATGAAGTGAAGAAATGAATATTGGAGGGAGCTATAAAAAAAATTTTGGATAAACTTGGACTTTTAAATAAATTGCAATTTTGTCAAAGTTCAACTACGAGTTAGCCTTAGTATAATTTGCGACTATTTTGACTATTTCTACTTTTGGAGACTTTGAAATTGTTTTAAAATAGTGAAATTTAGCTTTTAGCAAACACTGTTACTAAAAAGCTATATGTTTTCATATATTCTTTAATAGTGGAGAATTTTGTAGACTTTTCAAGAATCGCTAAAATATTAACTAGGTATGTTCTTATGTAATTTTTATGTGTGCCGTGCCGGTATATAATCAACAGTTATGTCAAATTTTGCGGTTTGTAGACTGTCAACAAATTGTGTAATTATTTTACTAGACCACTACTTCTTTTTCCAATCACCTATTTATTTATTTATGTTTTTTTGGTAGACCTTAAAAAAATCAAAATAATCATAACAGACGAATATAATCTATAAAGCGTAGTTATTAAAGGTGGAGACTTTTCGGGAAACCATACTTTGTTAAATTGCGCGAAARGTGTCTCAGAAAATGCTTTAAAATGTCTAAAAATTGGGTTTTCAAAAATGTKTATTTGTATAGAGTTTGTGAATTTTTTCAAAACTATTGGGAAAGCTCTGAAAATATATTTTTAATACCAGAAAAGTGATAATTTATGCATAATTAATTTTAATTTTTTTCTGGAGACTTTGTAGAGTTTTTCAAAGTTATCTATAAAGCTCCGCAAATGCATTTTTAGTTCCAGAAAATTTATAACTATTTTTTATGATACTTTTTYTTGTGGAGACTTTTTAGAATTTTTRAAACTATTTATAAAGCGCTGAAAATGTAATTTTACATATGTACATATTCATATATGTATTTATAACATTTTTTCAAAGTGTTTATTRTTTGTGGAGACTTCCCGCAAATTTACCTTTCTACCGCAAACCTGTATTCTGTTGCTTTGATTCGATAATTTCACTCTGGCTGCATTGCAACGTCATGCCGCATAAGACACTCATCACGGGAAGAACCGCTGACATGTGTTATATATGTACGTATGTATATCTGTCGCCTTGCGCCCAACATGCACACTGTTTTGCCTGCTAAAAACAGCTTTTGCCCGAGCGCATCACCAATAAAGGAGCAGTCAGGCGAGTTGCCGCCTCTATGACCTCTCAGCAGCTGAGCACTTGTGCAGCTGACGCCACATTTGTCAGACAATCTCTTGCTTTCAGCAGCATACCTTGCTGCATTTTCTACCTGCTGTTTACCTGTCATTGCACGATTCAACCTGGCTTGTCATGCTTCTTCTTCTGTTGCTGCTGCGGCAACTTGTTTCGAGAATGCATATGCGTTGTGTAGTTGGTCGCAGCTGAGATGTTCAGCCACAAWTACATGGAGAAATATGAAAATTTATTTCATCACATGTGCACACACTCGCTCATAGACGCAATACAGGCAGCACTTGCTGACGGAGTATAAAAATACCTTTGCGTGCTATTTAAGGAGTAAACAAACTGTGTCTTCTTCGTATTTCGAAGCTTTTCAATGCGCATAATTCAGAAAACTCGGCGCATGTAGTGTTCGAATGTAGTTGYATGTTATGTGTGTTTGCCTCTGTGTGAAACTTGTTTATTTTTTGCGCATATGTGTTTGTCACCGCCGTCATTTATGTTGTCGCAAGTACAACATAGCGTGGCACAAATGTCTTTCACCAAAATGTAGATAAAATGCAAAAAGAAAACAGAGGCATGTTTCTACAGATCCGTTTGCTGCTTTGAGTAATTGAGTTACATTGCTGTTTGTGCTACTTACGCGTCGGTGGTTTCATTTGTRTCATATGTATATTAAGGCGTTTGTAGTTACGTAAAAGATATGTGTAAATACGTTGTATATGTGCGTGTACGTATGTAGGTATACCAAGTAATAATATGCTTGATTTTATAACATAAGAAWATTCTTCAAAAATGGCTGAAAGGTACAGCATTATTTATTAAAAATATTGAGCTTAAAACAAAACTTATTAAAATATGTGTATATTTTGTAGTGGAGACTTTGTAGAGTTTTAGAAAAGTTGTGTTTTATTTATATTCAAATGTTTTTCTTTAATTTTTACGTAAATTAATACTTTTAAGATTATTTGTTGAACTTATTTTAGAAGTGGAGACTTTTAAAAATGTAAGATATGAATACTTCTGATGTTCCAAACTACTTTTACGCTAAAAATGCATAACTTAAAGCTGTGTAGTCTTTGGATACTTTTGAAGAGACTTACGAAATCACTAGTGGTGCTAGAAAATACCAAGATTTTTAGAATACGCAACATTTTTCTTTAATTCTTAAATAAATTAATATTTCTAAAATATTTTGTTGCTTCTCATATTTGTACTTTAAAAGTGGCGAATTTTTACTTCTGACATCACCGCACTATTTTTACGTTAAAATACAGAATTTAGAGTTGTGGAAATTTTGGAGACTTTTGAAAAAACCTTTTTTAACTACTATTCGCGCTTACTTAAATTTTTCTTCTACAAACATATGCATACACGCGTCATACACTAGCACAGCACATACTTTTACTGGCACTGAATTATCCAATTACAGCAATTTACAATTTCAATGCATAATCTCGTTTATCAGCAGCCCAACCGCAAATTGAAAAACAATCAAGTGACATATTTTMGAAATGCAAATTTCGATGTCTAGGCAGTAAATGCAGCCGATAGTGTCCCTAAGGTTTATTGAAACTGAATAAATTTAGAATAATTTTWGGGAAAATAAACAACAAAATATATGCACAAATGTTTGTTTATACTTATGCTTTTGTGCAACMATGTGCGTGCACGTTAATCGTTATTATACAAAATATCTATATAAACATATTTACATATATGTTATATATATAATATATATTCAAATTTCAGGTATTTCAGTTCCTGTAATGCAATCAATTCGATTGCCTGAAAACAATAACTAACTGTGTAATTGAAAGCTATAAAARCAATATTAAGCGGAAATAGTGMAAACTAAACGAAATTTAGGACWAATATTGCGTATGCAATTGTAAGCWTTTGTATGATGGAGTAATAATGCAATAGTAGATAAATAACCATGAACCGTTGGACAACAATACGAATAATTTTTGAAGTTGATGTGTATGAAATTTATAGCAACGAACAAGTATGTATTTTATAAATTTTGAAAATGAACTTTTGTAAAGTTTTTAGATTTTTGGAGACTTTGGAGATCTTTTGGTGTGGTGTCGAGTTTGAATACTGTTTGATTACATATATGTTGTTGTTGTAGTGAATTTATAAGGTTGAATTGAAAATATTTTTAGAGCGTATAATAACTATAACAAGTTTATATGCCTTTTAAAATAGTGGAGACTACCAAGTTATAATTTTTTGCMTACTCTACCTAGAGAAACTACTAATATACATACATACATACGCATATAATTTTGTTATTTAAATTTTCTTTTTCTATGTAATAGAGCAGTTTTACTGGAGTGTAGAGTTTGGAGAGTTTACAAAAATTTTGTAGTTTTTAGTTAAGCTGTGTTGTAGTATATATTACTATACTTATAACTTTTTGTATGGTTCATTCGCATGAATATTTGGAGACTTTCAAAATATTCGACTTGTTTAGTTTGTTTTTTGAAAACTCTTACTTTTAATTTTTAATTAAGGTTTGTTATGTACTATTATACAAAAATTCGTGTATGAAGCGTTCGAATTAATGTTGGAGATTTTTGAAATATACTGCAAGTAGTTGATATTTTTTTAAATTATGAAATACTTGAACATTTTAAGGATTTTTCTGTAGTGGAGACTTTGGAGAATTTCTGAAATTTTATTTTTTCAGTTGCTCTTAATGCTATGTTATATATAACTAATAAATTCTTGCATAATTTGCTGCAGTGGAGACTTTGGAGAGTTTCTAAAAATTAATATTTTTAGTTTATCATCATACTATGTTAAATATAAGCAGTAAATTCGTACAATATTCATACAATTTAATGCTTGGAGACTTTTCAAAATTACATTTAAGCTTCTTTTGTCATTAACTTCTTGTTTAGCAATAGCTTACATACATGTTACATGTTAACTTTTATCTCTAACCATGCTCTTTTACACCCTTCGCACCACACACGCTTCATTCTTCATTTTAAAATTTCTTTTGTRTCTCTAAGCTACACTTTTCTCCAAATAATTGCTGCTATTTTACTTTTCCATATAAAATTTGTCATTTAATTATTTGCATTTCATTACGTATTGCTGCACAAAATTTGAAAACAATGCATGCAGCAAATATGTAAGCAAAACAAAACTATGGAGCGTAAACACAAGCAAACACAAGCACAAAAACGAGTCAACAATCATAACACAAAATTTACTTGTACATATTTAAATATTCATTTGGTTATTTGTAAATTTTGAGCAAATTTCGAACATATGCCATACGCGCACACCCGCACAAACATTTATGCAAATATTTAACCGTTATGTGCTTATAACCATTTACATATGCTGAAACACATTTTATTGTTGTTCTTATTGCTGTGCGCATTTTAATAAACATTTGGCAATTGCCAACTTTCCTTGTTTTCACTTTWATGCAGTTAACTGTGTGCGGTGGTGCGGTTCCACTGTGTGGCACAACGCTGCGTATACGTTATTTCTAAATGTGAAAATGGCATGCATGCATTAAAATGCGTTTGTTCATGCGCGTTTGTGTGTGTGTGCGTGTATGTTGCTCCAAATGCTGACTAGCAACTATTTGTGTTTGCGATTTAAATTTGTTTACATGTTTTCGCATTAAAAGCAAAATAATCAAATCGTGTATTAATATTGATCGATACATTTAATGCGCATGATTATGCAGGAGCCCTTTTGGAAGAAAAGGGGGGGAAGTGCAACTCATATATACGCAATGTGAAATTATTTTCATTGTGCTTTTCGCTAAACCGATTTGCATATTCAATGCAGCGGAGAAAAATTAAATTGACGAATCGGAAGAGAATCGAAATTTGTGTTTTGAGCGGGAAATTTGTGAAAAATTCGTTAAATTTTCCACATTTATTTTATTTTTTTGCTATAACCAAAATGTAAATGAAGCTATCCACAGACCATAACTGTTGAAAATTCAGTAGAAATATTTTTCTTAAATTTATAATACAGACAGAATATTAATTTTTTTTTTAATATCATTTTTATTATATACATAGGCAAATAATTATATTAATATTATTTTGAATTTGTTGTTATATTTTTAAATTTTAGTTGTTTAGGTCTCAACACACCTATTAATTTTCTCTATTTTTTCAACAAATTAAAAATATTGGCGAATATTAAGGGGAAGGATTCGKTAAGCAAAAAATTATTGAAAAGGAAAGTAGATCGACACAGGTAACCCCTTCGGCAATTTTAAAGCTGATTTTGGCCTCAACAACCGTGCATTTAAATCTGCTTTTTCCAGACTGGATAAGGAAGCGAAGAGCGTGGGTAAGGTTATGACTAGAAAAGACGAAATATCTCCTGTCATCGAACAAACAGCCAGCACATTTGTGCTTAGGCGCAATCGTCACTTTTGGCGGTCATATCTTTAAAGTTATAGATAATTTCGTCTATCGAACACACATACCAAAACTTTTGTACGACATTTATTTATTTACTTTTTTTTTTTTTTTTGAAGTGAAATTTTACCAAAAAGTGTTCGTCTTTTTTGACCTGCCAATTTTTGATTTTTGATCAGATGAAAAAGCTGATAAGCCTCTGAAGAGAAAGACTATGCTTTTTTTTTATGCTATTTCTATTTCTGTTGTTTGATATCGAGATCTAAAGGTATGCGGTGCGCGGCCTGTTTGCTTTGATCTGACAAAGGCGGGACACTCGAGGTATCTCCGACTTTTCTCGCTTCCCCACTGCACGGAGCTCTCCGCTATATCGACCCTATTCACAAACTGAAAGACGTGAACTTAATATTGCAATCGTTGACGTTATAATTCCGACTGTCAATAATCAAATTTCAGGTATGACTTTTGACAGCCTTTTGACTCTTCATACATCCGCAATTAATGCCAAAGTTGCACCCCTATACAAAATCCTCAAATCGCCAGCCGTAAGCACATAGGGAAAAAACAAACAAWCTTTGTTGCAACTTTCAAGGCAATCGGCCGGCCGGTCCATAACTAYGGTCGCCTGGATGTAGTGAAACCCAGACAAATAAGCTCCAAATTTGTCAGAACACTGCACTCCGAACTATTTATTATCTTACTGTCACCTATCGAACATTAATATATTGAGACCCGAGCAGGTTAAACTCTTACCTATCCACAATATATCCATATATATCTTATATACGTCCAGCTTGCAATGAGTCTATATATGACACTGCCTCCACCTTGCATGCCCCACTAAACTTACTCATCTGACACCCTTCTCCCTTTGCTTCGACGCCGTCAAAAAAGCACGTTCATTATACCGTTGGATGAAGTCAATGGCAACTGAACTAATCCTTATTCTCCTGTTACACGTTACAACAAAAGAAATAACAACAACAGGAAAAAGTGTTAGAAGAAAATTAGTCCATACCATCTTTTTCCAAACAGCTGAATCAACTGGCWTTTAGTAAAATGTTGAATCTTACTACATGAATCCCAGTATCTCAAATAGTGTAGAGTTAGAACTTCTACAACCATCAAAAGTTGGATTTTGCGTAAAACAAAAAGTTCAGTAAATATCTTATGATTTAATCTGAACCAGTAGTACTTTGTTACTGCACAACTGATAGTAGCTGAGGCAGTCTGAAGCCAATCAATTCAGTAGCGAACCACAAAAAGCCAACGACGATCCTACTTGCACCTATTCGGTAGTTATTGATACTGTAGTTCTTATTCTAGCAAGCTCATTAGCAATGCAGTTTTTTGCAATACCGTTAAGGCAAACCAGACTTGATGCTAGATATGGGTAATCGAGATTTCAGTAGTCTCGAGCGCACAGTCATCTGTTGCCATTCTGAGAAGTTTCTGGCCAGAGCAATAAATCTCTTGGTACTTTAATGGCGACCACTTCTACTTGGAAGATGCAGCAATGCTCGAGATGCTAAAAATGGATTCGGCGGGTAATTCTCGACAGTGTATGCCTTCAAAGATCCTCTACAAACGACTTGATCCAGCCGTAAAAAGTTTAAGGTCAGCATCTTTCCAGGAATCATTCCCTTTTGTGCCGTGCTACGAGTTATGTGAGCAGAGAAATGACCGACAGAGCAATACTCGCTTTAAAAAAAAAGATTSATTTTGGAGGGTTTAAAAATAATTAAATGGAGCTGATTGAACTGAATGGCTTAATTTTAGAAGACTGAAACTCAAAAGATATTTAAATTATTAATTTAAAATTTTGGTATAGTAATTTTACACTATCTGTGCCCTTCAATACTTTGAAAGCAGCAATACAGGTATTACTTGAAGATCGTAAGATTATATACTAAATTTCTTATCAATAGTATCTATAATTTAGTCGTTTTGTTCTGTTTTTTTTTTAATATTAAATATTTTGTTATACTTGAGGGTTGGATAATTTACATTTAGRATGTAGACTGCGACCTGTCTTTAGTCTTAACTTTCTACTGAATTTTTTTTTTTAGTTTTCACACTACATAGTGAAATTAGTACTGTTTGGTGCATTTACTTCTAGTCATCAGCTTCTAATCACTTTTCTGTAACACAATAACTGAGACCTTCAGTATACTGCCTGCACTTTCTAAAATTTAGTCTCGAATATCTAGAGGTAAGTAGACTACTTCTTCTCTTTATAAGCACTTCARTGACGATGTCAAAGCTCTATTTTCTGCATATCAACTATTATTTTTTACTTTCATTCCTATATCCAATATGCAGTAGTTGTTCTGCCAACTAGTCAGSCATAGTTAGAGCGAAATAAGTCTTATGTAACCAAATCGTTAGCTAACTGAGCGAAAATTGGCAACAGAGTTTTCTAGTCTTGGCTCTAAATTGGTTTAAAGCTCTATTTTATGCGTATCAGCTATTCTTTCTACTTTCTTGCCAACCAATATCCAATAATCTGAAGCTGTTCTGCCAACTAGGCGAGCATAATTTGAGCAAAATATGCAAGTCTTTAGCTAACGTAGCAAAAATTGGCAACAGTGTTTGTTCGTCTATGCTCTAAAGCGGTTGTTATTCGAAAGTTCATGCTAGCAAACCTCAATCCTTAATCTTGGTCATTTCTCCTCTATAATTTTCTTTTAAACTTCCCTGCTTTTTATATTTTACACTTCAACAATGTAATGTAATGTTGTTCTCCGGAACTAATTGCTGCTTATTCTATATGAAAGAAATTTCATGAATCCCTTMATAATTTCCCGCTGACTCTTAATAAGTGCAAACTTTCTTCCATAGCAACAGCTAAAGGCAAAACTTTGATTGCATTTCTGCGGGCAGCTGCGCTTGCAACTTGTGGCAAATTACATGCTTTCCTCAAATTAATAGCTCAACACTGAAAGGCGCTGCATACAATGAAACGAAATTCCGTTACGTTTCACTAGTAATTTTAACCTTTCGCCGCAGACTTTTAGAATCGTTTCAATAGGCCATCAAAGTAACTTTGCTGCAAATTTGCAGTGGGGCGCCACTGTTGCAAGGGGAATCAGCTCTGGTTGCTTGCAAATTTCCCTTCAAACGCTAAACGYTTGTGCGATCGAGTTATAAATCAAACAACAACAACAAATGCCTAAGCATTAGCAGCTGTATCAAAAATTGAGTGGCGCTTGCAGGGAATTGCAAAGCTTGAGATGCAAATTAATGCAGGCAACAAAGTGGCGCAACCATATTTGCTTTGAGTATTTTTGCGTTTTGTTGCTGTACGCATTGTTCCAAATTTTCCAGTCCAGCATAGCAACAAAATCGCCAATGAAAACAAATTTTGCAAATTTCCCCAGCTGCAGTTGATTTTCTGGCCAAAAATTTAAGCATTTCGTTTGCTCGTAACTGTTTTTTGCATACTCTCTTTGGTTGATGTTGTTGCTGCATTGGTGTATGTCATGCCGGAACTGCAGCAAACGCAAATGCCGCATTGTTAAGCTGTTTGCATAATCATCTGGGCAGCTGAATTGCTATTTTGTTGTGTTTGTGTGCGTTGCTTTTGAAGAGATAACAAACTACAACAACAATTTTAGATCTCTACCAATTTGGAGATTTTGCCGGGATAATATGCGGCGCCTACACACTTTGCTCATTCTTTTCCATTGGCTAACATTTTGGTTGAAACTGTACATATGAGCGTTTAGCTCATCTGTGGAGATTTATCTCTGCTTAGCCAAATAAAGAACGCTCAATTGAATGCAAAAGCGATTAGCTTGAGCTTCAAGCTTTGAGAGGCAAGAAATTGTTAGATAAATAGCAGAATGCGCTCAACTTTGATCTTTCATTAAGCTTCAAAAAAGGTCCGGGAAATTACATGACAATTTATGTCGATATACCAACATAATATGCATAAAYAATCATGTAAAATAGGGTTGCCAAGTTAGTGTAAAAATTAAAAAAAAAAAAAATAATATGCCGAAGAACTATCAAACTCATGAGTAGTTGTAGTTTTAGTTTTAAAACAAAATTTTCAAGCATTTTTGTATATCAGAGTTGCCACCTTTTTTTTAACAGCAAGCAGTTCTAGACTACTAATAATGCTTTCAGTTCACACATTCTCTCTCAACATATAAAACATACTTAGAAAATATGTTTGCTTATTGCTTAAAAAAAAATAAAAATTTTTGTTAGTTCCGGAAGGCCATATTTATAGAAAAGTGTGCTCATTAAAGTTCACATTAAGAGCACTTCGAGGAGGTAGATATATGTACAATATCAAAACTGTCACACAGCAGAGTTGTCGCTTATTTTAAATATACTTAAAAAATTTGAAAGAAATTCACCTTATTTAAAAAGAATTATACGAAAAAAAAACATATAAATAATTTCACTTAATAGAGTTGCCATATAATTAAAATTACCTTAAAGAATTGTATATTAAATTGAGTAAACTTTTTCGAGGACTTTGAGGAAATAAGGATGATATGATAATTTGTTCATTTTGTGGAAAAGGGTTGCCAAGTGTTTTGAAAATATAATTTCATATGTATTATTATGTAATACAAATACAAATAAGAATTCGCTTTATTTTGAAAAATGAGTGCTTTGAAGTAGCCATGAAAAAGTCTATAACAAAAAGTCAAAGGGAAGAGTTGCCACCTTTTGAAAAATATCTAAAAAGAATATCTTAGGGAACTGTTTATTAGAGAAAGTTAAATTTCGAAATATTATATCACAAATTTATTTTATTTTTGTGGAAAAAGGTTGCCAATTTTTGAGAAACTGAATTGCACACATACATACTTTTTTTATAAAAGTCACGAAACAAGTGTAGAAAAAGTTATTTTAACAGAGTTGCCACCTTTTTTTTTTAAATACTTGTTAAAGAAAAATGTTAGTTATTATTTAGAGAATATATACTTCTATAAGTAGAATGTGTTTAAAGGCAGAATATCTGAAAAGAGTTGCCACCTAATTCAACCTATTTTAATTTTTTTTTTAAGTTGTATTAGTTTATTTTGAGTCTTGGTGTGATATATTTCAAAGCAATTAAAAGTGTTTTTTAACGTTGTATTAAGCTATTTGGGGTTTTCTAATATATATATGCAGGTAGTGTTGTGATGTAAAGGGTTGCCACCTTTAAAAAAATGTTACTATACTTAGTGTTAATATATAGACAATTGTTTGAAATATGCTTGTAAGTCTGTGTAAAATTAGTCGCTGTATAGTTTCCATTAKTTTTATTATAGACTGCAGGACTTGCCACCTATAAACTAAGTAAAAAATTGCAGAAATATATAKGAAATTGAATAACTTAACAAAAATTAAATAATATCGRTRAAATYATCAACTTGCGTWATAAGGGCTTGATAAAAAAAGTGAYAAAARGTGAAGTTGCCATATTTTTAAATTTTTGAAATACTTAAAATTCGCTAAATAAGGTTATTGACCTAAGCTTTTCGTTAATAAGCGAATTTGTAATTGTCATGCTAGTCAATGTATGCTTAGTCAGCCAATTTCATAAACTTGTTATTCCAAAAGATTTAACAATTTGGCTGCAATCGTACCTACACACATATGACTCCCCGCATAATTCAATAAATAATTTTACTTSACAGAAATATCCGTAAAATACCGGAAAATAGTGAAAATCAAATTATGAAATTTGTGCAGAAAAGCAGCAAAGTTACCTGCCATAAGCACGCGCTAATAAGCAAAAGCAGTCAACTACTTAGGCGGAAGTCGATGACATGGCGTATACTTGACATTAATTTAATATTTTCAATTTCCAGAGCTGGCGACAGAAGCACACATGCTTAACTATTATAGAGGTTTATGTAAGTTAGAGATGTGTAGGTATGTGTGCAAAAGTGTTGGTGTGTGTGCGGGTCATGCTAACATCTAACCGTTTTGCCGGCAAATGAATGATCAAAGGAAATGAGGAAAATGTTGATAACGCACAAACTTTCAACGAATAAGTAAATGAAGTGAAACGRTTAAGCAGAATTGAGTAGAAATGCATTTCACGCACACTCAAACACACCCATATATATATGTGTGTGAGTATGAAATGCCTGGCTGCTTTGCCGCTTATGAAATGCCATAAATTATAAGTCGAAAGTTGCGCTTCAACGGCGACACGAAAGGTAAACTAAAAGAATGGTGACAAAGTCAAAGYGCAGAGCGTTAGCAAAGTGACTGAGCAGGTGGGAAAAAAGGCGGTAAGGGGCGTAGAAATAGCAAGCGAACGCTGAATTAATTTGCCGCGCAGTCAGTGGAAATAGTTTTTCATTGAAATTCTTGACAAAAATATAATTGGCCACTTGATGTCAGCGAAAAGACAGCGCGAAAAGGGTGGAGGGGACGAAAAGGGTGAACAAAGAAGAAAATGGTGAAAGAAATAGAAAAAGGTGCAAGAAGGAGAAGAAGCAGCAGCGCTTGTCACCGCTCTCATAAAGACCGTCAGCAAGTTGATAGTTTAAAGGTCTTGCCAGCACACACTTGGCTTGCCAATCTACAGCAGCTGCAATAACAACAGCAACAAATACCAGCTCAGCGAAAAATTCAATTAGTGGAAACGTTTACCTTTGCGGCCAACAAGGTAAGTGAAAGAAAGTAAAAAGAAACACGCTTTATGGTGACAGCTGACGCAGCAAGCAAATGATTGCCACGTGCAACCTTAGTGAGTGAACGATATGCCTCTCCGCACGGTAATACCAATTGACATGAGGGTCTCTATACAGCTTACGCGGTGTGGTTCCGCTTCGATGTGAGGTTTGTCAATCAAATAGAATGATAACGAAGTTGTTGTGGTGAGGTCGTGGTGGTGCGTGTAATAAGCGCGCGAAACCACTAAGAGGTGGTAAAGGTGTAATTGTTGCAATAACTTTTATTAATAACATTAAAAACAGGAAGCAACGTTAACTACAGCTGCAGCAAGTGCATTTCTTATAGCATGAAAGGGTATCAAAGATTTTTTCACGTAAAATAAAAGAGTCTTCCATACAAGGATCGGATTTTGAACGGTCAGTTTGTAGGGCAACACTATGCTATAGTGGTCGGAKCTGAACAATATCTTCAGATATGGTAGTGTTGCTTAAATAAATTTCCTGTATATATATCGCAAAGTAAAAAARWTTTTCACACAAGGATCGGATTGTGATCGGCMAAATTGTATGGTAGCTTTATGGTATAATGGTCTGATTTAAAAAATATCTTCGGATATGGTAGGGTGCATTAAGGTTGTAGGCCAAATTACATTTCGTGAAAATATTTCTAAAATAAAACAGTTTTCCATGCAAGCATCGGATTTTTAACGGCCAGTTTGTGTGGAAGCTATACGCTGCAACAGTTCGATTTAAACAATTTCTTTAGAAGTTGTAGCACTATTATCGATAACCTTCTGTGCCAAATTCTGTGTAGATATCTCGTCAAAGAAAAAAGGGTTTTCTTACAAGGACTTGATTTTGATCGTTCAGTTTGTATGGTAGCTATACACTATAGTAGTCCGATATCAGTGGTTTCAGCATGGGAGGAGTTTCTTAGTGAGAGAAAAACGTATGCGAAACTTCAGATCGATAGCTTGCATATCGAGTGACTTATTCGCGTATATACAGAGGGTTATGCCTCAATAGACTTAGCTCGTCAAGTCGCTTATTCATATCAATTTTTTATCGGATCACTGATGTTTTTTTCTGCATGTTCAAACTGCGTATTACTATTCGCAGTTAACCTACTTAGCGTAGACCGTCCCGTATCCGACTGCTTTGACCTTTTYAGTCAMCTGAGCTCACCATTACTAGCAGAGCTAAATAAATAAACTGCAACAACAACGAAAAACTTAACAGAAAGAACAAGAAAACAAAGATGTTGTAGAAGCAGTACGACACTAAGATCCCTTATACTCATCGTCACTCCAAAACAATCAGACAAAACTGAAGAAAAGATAGCCTCAAAGGGCACTCCGGACACACACGCACCACCGGCAAAACACTCAGATGTGAAGAGCACCTCATCTGTCACTAAAGAACAGCACAACTAGTCGAACTCTTCATCAAGAGTTACCGCAGAAACTGGTTCATTCAATAACCTCCAAGCGGCGTGMGACAAGCCCGCTTTGAGAGTTAGTGCGACCACGAAATAAAGGCGGCTGCCAGTGGCAAAAATTTTGTCTAGCACATAAAAACGCATACAAGGGAAAACATGGYTGCAAGTCAGCCATAAAGCTAGCAAGGTAGAACTTAAAACAGCTGAGGTTAAGATCAAAGAGCTTCGCAAAACAAGAGCAGGGGTGCTACTATTAGAGCTGGAAAAGGGACAAATACAGAAGTCAGCTTCTGCGGGGCACTCAAGATCATCCTGAATGAATYTGATATGCAACTGTGGCCGATCTTTTTTCTCTTTTCTTGCCTGGGACCTCCTATGTTAGCCAWKAATCGGTTCAGTTGAGAAGTGATCTTCGCTGCCTTACCTGCAGCGTGCTGGATTTTTACCCAGAAGGTTAGTCTAGGGTCCAGTCTTACGCCTAGGTAGTTTCCTGCCTTTTGTGTATTAAGAATATCCGTAGTTGTTTGCTTGCTTATCTCGAGAGGTATGTTGTTTTTTTTTTTGTAGCAGTAGTAACTCTGTTTTCTGCGTAGCGAGCTGGAGGTTGTGTGTGTCGAGCTATGCTTGCGTCCGTATYATGATAAGGGCATRTATAAMGCTCGCTTAGAGTAAAGCTGACRTACTGATGTGACAAGCACGCTATAAGATTGGCTGTGTTAACTGCAGGCTTCGACTGAAAGAAAATCACAAAAAGTACTTCAGCTGATTTGGGCTAGAGTACTTCACCAGGGACTGCAAAGAACACTATAGAAGAGGACAATGTGCTTGCTTAAAATACGGCCAACCAGGTCATAAATTGAAAGATT
>NW_017535074.1:2743754-2746091 GCF_001853355.1 Bactrocera latifrons
CACTATTGTCGTAAATGGTTAATAATCATAAGCGAGCAATATAGAACGAAAGAGAGAGATACCTGGCTAGAAGATAGTAGCTCTGCGCCGCTATATGGCTACCACCAGGRAGTAATGTTATGTATATAAAGAGAATGGCAGTGCTTTCGTTTGGGCCAGACGCGACCTTTTCACAGTAGCTATTTGATGCCAAGCGGCAGTATACAAGAATGCCTATAAAAGCTCGACAATATTGAGAACACAGCTAGGTCTATAGAAGGTCARCTAATTATCGCCACTGACATCGTAAAATAATTTTTCGGTTTTAATTCATTCTTTGTTTTGATATTATTAAACGATGGCAACCTTTCTTAGAAATTAAAATCAATTACATTCTTCTCTTTTTTTTTTAATTTAGAACAGGTGGCAAGTTTGCCAAAATTTGCTGGAGTTCGATCCATCATACTGCTATATTTAGACCATGTAGGTATTTGTAGTTATTTTCACTTTAGATTTTAAATTTCTGTGAATTGAAATTCTAAAACAGGTGGCAACTTTCAAAAGTTAACTTCAAATGCAAAAATGTTCCAAAAAAAAAAGGACTCTTAAAGCTTTTCCACAGGATTTCCATATCAATTAATTTTTTTTTGAGTGATCAGTTGGCAAGCCAGTCAAAAATTACTAGATTAAATTACTAAATTTGCTCAGAAATACTTTTGAAAATAAGCACTCTAAAAACTCTTCCATTGCATATCCATATCAATTAAATTTAGAACAGATGGCAACTATTACAAAAAAATTTCGATTTTAAACCATGATACAGCTATACTTAGACACCTACATACATATGYTTGTTGTAATTTTTACTTTAGTTGTTTTAATTTCTGTGCATTGAAATTCTTCAACATGTGGCAACTTTCACAATTTAATTTAATTTTACTAAGTGATGGCAACCCTCAGAAATACTTTTGAAAAAAAAAGGACTTTCAAGACTCTGCCATTGGATATCCATATAAATTAGTTGTTTAGGAAATTTAAAACAGGCGGCAACTCTGCCAGAAATTGTACGTTTTTATTTTATCAGAAAGCTATATTTAGACAACTACATATGTTTGTTATAATTTTTACTTCAGTTTTTTTAATTAGTGATCAATGAAATTCGTAAACAGGTGGCAACTTTCTAAATTAATGAAGTCATATAAGTAGCTATATACACATATTTCTGTTGTTTTTTTATTATTTTGAGTGCTTGTTGCCTTGCTTTTACTCTACTGTTACTGCATACACACACCCATCCACGCATACACATTGTACATGCTGCTGGTTTTCCACATCCTTCTTCCGTTTGTGCAATCGTCTGCCTAGAAAACTTGGTAATTAAGCCGAGCTATGTTATCAAGCAAAAGCAACATGCACATGTGAGCACAACAACAACAACCGGCAAATGTGGCAAAGGAAATATAGCTGGCGGCCCACTCATTGGAAATGACTAGCCAAGCGTAGATATAATGAACAGTAAAGCGGCCACAATAGTGGCGCACACAACAAGAACGACAACAACACATGTAAGCTAATAGCATTAAACAAAAGGTCAAGAGCATTGATGCGTAGTACAGTTAGCTGCGCACACTCGAAGCGCTCAACCTCTAAATCCAAACACTAAAATGCATGCTAACACACACACACGCATACAAATACAATATGAGTACATGTGTTGGTATGTATGTATGTGTGCTTGAAATTTACTATTTTCACTGTGCACTGCGAGTTCTTGAGCGCCTTTCGGACCTTACACGTCACTAATAAGGCTTTAGTGTTATTTTTGTTGTGGCCCCAAGTGATGTTGGCGCTAGTTTTCGATACACGCCTCAACTCAGCGCGCCTGTTTATTCGTCCCTTTCGACAATGCTGGTGTTGACGGCTTATAATTGTCGGCTATGAATGAGTTCAGTTCAGCTGAGTTGAGTGGCGTTAAAGTGTTGGTTTGGCGTTGACTTGTCTTTGATTGAAATTTAAAAGGCGCAAGGCATGGAGCAGCGAATGATTAGCTGTAACTAGTTGTTGGGCCTCTCGAAGTTGGCTGCCTGGCTGACTATAGCAGGCCRTATTTCATTGTTGTGCGTTATAATTGGTCTTTGATTATTGCTGGCTGAGTGTTTTTTCTATTGACTTGTTAGTAGCTAAGGCTGGGATAATTTTGGACACACGCTATATGCTTGGAATGTGTCTGGATTGTATTGCTGCRGGTTTTGCCTTTATTTGTGTATTATATAATTTGTTACTTGTTTACAAAAAATAGTTTTTTTCAATCACATGACTAATTACTTTTGAAGCAGTCCGTTTCTAGCTAGGCTTAAA
>NW_017535074.1:2746621-2747974 GCF_001853355.1 Bactrocera latifrons
GAAAGCTTTCCATACAAGAACTTGTTTCCAATCCTTCAGTTTGTATGGCAGCTATATGTTGTAGTGGTCCGATATCGGCAGATCCGACAAATGAGCAGGTTCTTGAAGAGAAAATGATGTTTGCACAATTTCAAAACGATATCTTAAAAACTGAGGGACTAGTTCGTATATATACAGACGGACATGGCTAAATCCACTCAGCTCAACATACTGAYCATTTATATATAATATATRCTTTATAGGGTATCCGAGCTTCCTTCTGGGTGYTGCAAACTTCGTRACAAACTTAATGTACCCTKTTCWGGGTATAATAATTTCTGAAACAATGGACATTTTTTTTAAATTCACCCTAGCTTCTTGAACTAACTACTTGAGAACTAGATCTGATCCTCAAAGTTACAAATCGAAATGGAACTAGTTACTTCAATACTAGTTTTCAGTCATTGAATTAAAATTAAGATTTCAAAAGTTTAGTGAAACAGCTATTTGAATCCAATATTGAACCCAGTTTTTGTATTCAACTAATATTAAAATTTTATCTCAAATCTATTCACCAGACCGAACTTTATACAATTAAATTATCTTTTATAACTGGATCTAAACTATTTCAAAAAGAACAAACTAGTTACTGTAGGACTAGATTTTATTTATATAATTATTTGGATTTTCTGGAAAAATTCCCAGTAAACAGCTGGGAAGCGTTAATCAAGGTTGTGATTCACTTGCACTTGACTCCAGAAATTCTGTTGGAAAATTATTTCATAGGAAAATCGCAATTATTCACTGATTTCCATAAGTTTTCTTAATAATTTCGCTTGAATCGCGCACAGACAAAAACAAAAGAAATCAAATAAAACAATGCGTTGGAGTGGTAATTTTTTGATAGACAGGCACATCATTAAGATAATAATGTGTCAAAACTCGACACTCGAGTGGAGTGATGAGGGGCAGACTGATACGCGAGTGCACAGCCGAGCATTGTTTTAGTATTGGCCATGAAACAATGGAGAGGCGTTGAAACAATTCACCGAATTCATTGGAAAAGTGAAAGTCAAAATAGACAAAACAAAGAAAATATAATAAAAAAAAAACAGAAAATTCGCCATTAATAGTTTGAGTAGCGCAAATTATTCGCCACGTGTGATTAGCAAGATACTAATTTGTGAAAACATTYATATCTGCTGTATATAAGTAAGGGAGGGAAACGTGTGTTATTACAGTAAGAAATTATTAGTAATATTTTGGGTATTGCTAGAATTTTTTTTGTTTAGAAGAAGTCATCTGAGACCTAGCTGCGGTCAACATTTGAAAAAGCTAATCTTCAAAAAGTAAATTATAAAGAATATATAATGT
>NW_017535074.1:2748239-2754173 GCF_001853355.1 Bactrocera latifrons
TTTATTTTTCGATATTTTTATTGTGCTAATCCGACCTTAAAACTCAAATACTTAACATTTTCAATTCAGTTTCCACATGTCACATCTTAATTTGTAAATTTAAGCAATTTGTCTTYTCAATAACTTGAGAGAAGAAAGAATGATGATACTTTGTTATTGTTCTTGTGGAAAACTGTTAAAGTACACAAAATTATTAAACAGAAAATTACTTTGAACATTTAATGCCACTTGAGTTGCAATAAATTGCATATTTGTGCACAGTTGAATTGCCGTGAAAGTATTAARTTGAAATAATTAAAACAATATTTTGCTGGCATTGAAAACATAGCATATATTGCGGCGCATAGAAGAATTTCGTTGACAGGAAAAGCTTTTACCAAATCTCTGACACAAACACACACATAAACAAGTAAATTAAAATGCATGTGTGGATGTGTGTGTACATTTATGTAATTAGAGTTGAAGTGCCTTGGCAACAAATGCTTTTTTTGCCACACTTCCAAGCTCACTTATTTATTAATTCATTTTGTGGCTGGCACTGCATACACCTTTGGCATTTTAAGTACTCATTGCATTGAGCAGCATGTGCAYACTCAAACACACAAGTAAAATTATATGTGTAAATATATTACATTACGCTTTTGCWATTTCGCTTATTCATTCGCTCTTTCTATCTCGCCTTGAAATAAATGCTACTGATGGTTATCTACCGTAATGACTGCCATTTCATTATACTCACCGATATGAAGACCTCCTCGGCCTGCTGCAGTATGGCCACACGTGACCAACCGAATTTTTTCATTAACTTTATACGTGTCGGATTGTGTACCGTTGCGGAGGGATGTGTGCGAAATAGTGTTGGAAAGCGACTGCGATCCGAGAGTGCCGGACTCGAGGCACCATAGCAGAGCTGAAATATACAAGAGAAACATACATACATACGTATATTTAAAATATGTGGTGGCAGCGCGTTGTAAAATATGTGTGTGTTAAGTTGTGGTCGAAAGTGGCGAAAAACCACACAAAATGTTTTTGTTTTTTAATTTATATTTAAAAAAAAAAAAAAAAAATGTAATAAAATCTTCACGTATCAGACACTGTATGTGTGTGGTGAATGTGCTTGAGTGTGGTTGCTTCGTATATAAATGACATTACTCTGACTCCGTACTTTTTGCTCTTACGAACTCTCTTTCACCTCTTTGTTGGCCTTTGTGGCTGCAGTTGGCGCTTTTTTCCCGAACAGCCACATTGTATATTTTGTGGCCAAAGTGCAGTTAAAAGATTTTCAAGTAATTAATTTTGTTAGACACAAATGGCATGCGAGTATATACATACAAGTAGATACCCTGTTGGAAAAAAATKAATGGCGCTGAATTTTTCAGAATTTCAATTTATTGGTTTATAGAGGTTGGTAATTTTATACTATTTTATACAATTTTATACTACTCCGAAACTACTTACTTTGAAACTAGTATATTTTTATGTAAACCGAAACTAGTTTGTATCATATTAGTTCCGGCTCTTCTAACAAAGGTAASAAATATTTTTTTTGGGGTAGTATAGTCTTTAAAGTTTTTTTTTTTACCATCTCAAAACTAAATAATTTTGAACTAGTTCATTTTTTACTGGGCTGAAACTAGTTTGCTGCAGTTTTGGTTACAAAGGTAATTAATAATAAATTTAAATTAATAAAATTGTTTTTATATTACGCCAAAACTGAATTTCCTGAACTAGTATATTTTTATATAAACCTAGTTTATATTATTAAAGCAATTATAGTTTTTTTAATTCGGCCAAGTCTCTTAAACTAACTACTTAAAAACTACATCTGTATAGTTAGTTTCGGAACAGTTTATAGTTTCAAAAATTAAATAATTATTGAACTATATTTCATAATGTTAGCAGTTCATAACCAGTAATCCACTGTTACAAAAAACAATATCGAACTAGTTACTGTRGGATTAGTTTTTATTTATTTTATTAAGACTAAAATTTCAAACGTTTTCTGAAATTAATTATTTGAACCCAACACTGAACTAGTAATTTGAGGACCAGTTTTTTAAAAAACAATTTTTTATAAATTTTTTTTTTTACTTGAACCCAACACTAAACTAGTAACTTTAGGACCAGTTTTTTTTTAAATAACAATTTTTTATTAGAAATTTTTTTTAAATCCTTTATTATACTGCTTGATATGGTTATATAAGGCTTCAAAATTTTTTTTTAATTAATTAATAATTATTTATAATTTGAGCAGTACATAACTAGTCCTCAACTAGTTACAAGACAAGAAATTTAATCTGGTTACTTTAGGACTAGTTTTTATTTATTTAATTAAGGTTTAAATTTCAAAAGTTTCCTGAAACTAGTTTCTTGAACCCTACTTTGAACTAGTTGCTTTAGAACCAGTCATTTTATTTAATTCATATTTAAATTTTACATTTCTCAAATCCATTTAACGGACCGAACTGTATACTACAAAATTTTCTTTAAAATCCTCCATTATTCCTTTTGATATCAAACATCTAAAGCTTCAACTCCTTTCATGTGCTGGAAGGTTTTTCACTCGTTGCCTTAACACGCTTATTCCAGTGCTTTTGACTAATTTTTTTAATTATCCTGTACCTTGCATATGCATTTTATCTCATTAGCACTAAGCTACTTAAAAATGCTCGCACTCCCAGCCAGCGTCCATGCGCTTGGAATATGACAGCACTGTCCCGCAGGTGATACTCCGGCGCACATATGCACCTCCATTAGCCTTAATTAGCCCGCAAGTGCAACCATCGGGGAGGCAATATGGAGCATGTAGAGCAAGGAAGTTGGCGAAAGCATATTTAATTCTAGCGCAAATGTAATTATATTATTCGTTTTKGGAGAAATACAATTTATTTTAATTCCGGTAATTTCTTCTTCGTCTATTTGTAACAATTAGTTAAGCAGTGGCAATGTTTTAAAAATTATGTGTCTACAACACATTAGAACCCGTCGGTGTTAATTTTTAAATTCTGCGGAGAAAGTAAATAAAATTGTCTTGCTTGCCATAAAGAAATGTCAGAATGGTTGGAATAATTTGACTCCAATTTTCAATGACTCGTTCGATAATTTCAACTGRTAACTTGCGAATGACAYGCCTGATGCTTTGCTCCGACACCTAAATCGAAGCGGTATTGTGCGCATAGACGTTAGACTTTACATAACCTCGCAGGAAAAAGTTTAACGGTGTGATCTCACACCATCTTGGTAGCCGGCCCATAACGGGAAATTATCTGCTCACTGAAGTGTTCTCTCAATAAATTCAATGATTGTTGCGATGTTGTGAAGTGGCGCCGTATTGTWRAAACCAAATTAATTACAAGCGCTATAAAGATCGGCATCATTTTYAAAGAAATATGGACCGATGTTTWCACCGGTCAAGAAGCCACGCCAAATCGTTGTAATTTCTATATAAAATGGCAGTGCCTGAATCTCTTCAGGTCGCCCTTTGTCCCAACTGTGGCAATTTTCTTTGTGTTCATACCCATTGGTGAAGAAATGGGCCTCATCGCTGAACAATATTTGGTTCGATAACATCGGATCTTCTTGGAACTTTTCAAACGCCAATGGAATAAAACAATGTCGCTTGGGAGGGTCGATCGGCTTCAGTTCTTGCACATGAGCAGCATATTTATATCTGTTTAATTTATTTTTACTTTCTTGGCGATTAGTCTTCAAAGATTAAATTACTTATTTTAAGACAAATGAGGGCGTACCCGCATTAAGTAGGAGCTGTGGTTAAGGTTAGGTTAGGTCGAAGCTAATTTAGGATCCCGCTTGCAGAGCTAGAAGCTCTCATGACATTTATGATTCCCAAATTTCATTGATTTGAATGGCTTATACCAATCCTAGCAACTTTGCCAGGTTCACCAAAAGTGTCACTGTCAAGATGTTTCAATCTAACTTCAGCAAAAGTTGGACATAAAACTGTACTGAGAATTAAAGAGATGGCATTATTAAAATTCCATTCAAATTCTATGTCGACAAGACAGAGTTTGAGGAATTCAATAATATTCACATACTTAAAACACAATGTCACAAAGGAATCGCTGGAAAMWGCAAAACCGACGAGCTTGCTAGATACCATACTATGAACTCTATTTCACCCRTTTCTGGAACGAGTGTATACTCTGTTTCAGTCTTGCGCCTTATCTTTGGATCTATGAATCTCTCGTGAGCCCTATCTTTGRCTCCATGAAACTCTCGTGAGCTTGGCAGCAACTAAAGCTTATGCAGTTGCGAAAATCATCTGGTCCAGAGTCTAATGAACGAGATATTCTATACTTATTGTTCTTAGCAAGGTTCATGTCACCGCTGCAGAAGGTGTTTTTACTGGATGTTGTCCAATAGGCTCACCAGCTATGAGACCAAATACATATCGTGTGGAGTGTAAATTGCTGTATGGGAGGTGAAGAGAAATTGTAAACACACTTTCTGCTGAACTGTCCAGTATTTGGCGGAATGAGGTTGCAAAAACTCGGAACGAAAATAGCAAGTTGGCTGGTATTRATATTTACAATATATAAGTGTACGGTAATTCATGTTTAGGAGTTTTGAGAATTCATAAAATACCAGAGTTCACAGCTGTTTCGCAAATTTTTGATTGATTGATRATTATTCTGGAAGGAAAACTAAAAAATGGTCCTTTTTGAGATAAAAAGAATGTGTACGGTAATTTTATTTTGCAATTACAGTCGACCCCAAAAACTCAAAGATCCATATATACATTTGTATATAGTGTCAGATTCCAAATTTACTTATATACCAGACTTTAAAGCTAAATTTTCTGCTACACAACTCAAAAAAATATAATCTGCAGTTGATAATCTCCACTGATTATTTACGATCTWCAAAGACGCTGTAAACACTCAGTTGCTTCAACGCCATTAAAGCTGAAGCCAAGTCTAAACTGTCAAACGGGAATTGACCAGAAGCAGTGAAGCGTAAAGCCAACAGGCTTTATGCACTGTGCCAACAACAAGTACAAGTAAGGCAAGTGATTTAAGCCAGAAAAAGGCAAAAATAATGCAAGAAAGCAGTAAATAAGCAAAAATCACTCTCTCACACACACACATCACGTACACGAGCATAGTCCAGCGCAATGGCCAGTGAGCAATTCATTGCCTTCTTATCTGCTGCACACACGCTGTACACATTTTTGTTGTTGTTATTATTGTTTGTAGCTGTGCGCATTGACATTGCAATTGTGCCATCGCCGTTCACATTTGATTGCAACTGCGACGTTGGCTGCCGCTGACCGCCGTCGGTGCAGTCAAGCAAAGCGCAACAAGCGGATATACAACGAGTTGCTGTTGTTGTTGTTCTTGTTGCATTTGTATTACTGCAGACAGCTGTGTGTCAGCAATAATGTTAGCAACGCATCATCAACATTTGTCGACAGCAATAAGCATTTACAATACACAACATACACACGTACATAAAAGAGTAGCAGCCGTGCGAGTATTTGTGTTATTTGCTCAATCGCATTGTGCTTGCGGAGAAAAATCGCAAATGAGCGCAAATATTCGGYTGTACAAAGTATACCGTTAGCTACATATGTGTGAATGAATTGAGAAATTTCAGGAAAAAAACAGGTACAAATGATGCTGCTGGTGTGTGTGTGTGCTCCTTTCAATTTTCCACTCTGCTGCTTGTATGGGGAAATTGTTGCTGGTGACCCTGTAGGAAATATGTGCGCTAATCAATATATGTATRCATTATTAAGCGTTTTTGTTATTTGAAAGCAAAGATACATATATGAAACAGTTACTAAGCAAAGATATATGAAACAGTTACATTTGTGTCGAAATGCAAACTAGTTGGTAACTGGTTATTTTTTAATAGTTTGAAGAAAATTTTCGAAATATAAGTCATTTACTTAAATTTGATATTAAATTA
>NW_017535074.1:2755098-2757001 GCF_001853355.1 Bactrocera latifrons
TAGTTTTTCTGTAATTTTCCTGTTATTTGACATTTGAAGACATAATATTTTTAGAGATGMCATATGTACATATATAAAAATTTCTTGAGAATTGCAAAATTAAAGTTTGTAATGTGAACATTGTTCTATTTTATTTAAATTAGTTTATGTTTAAAATAATTTTTTTTTGAACTAGTAGGGAGATGGTTAAATTTTAACTAGTTACAAATGTATAACATGCCGGACTAGTGAGAAATTCGCTTAATTTAAACTAGTTAAACAAATATAAAACAAATAACAAAATAAGAAAAACATTTCATATTATAAAAAATTTTCAGCACGTTATAATTTTTATATAAAAAATATTATGTTAGTTTCCGAAGTCCACAAATTTTCTGTAAGCCTCTTTAATTCTGCTTCCTATATGTACATAAATATATACCTGTATGTATCTTAATGTCTGAATATGTATTCGAGTTAATTTTTTCCCACATTGTAGCAGCAACAGCTGCTGCCAATTTTATTTTGCAATTTACAAAGTTGTTCCTGTTCTCAATTACCAAATGTCGTCCAATTTTTGTTTTCTSTTGTTTTGTTGGCTTTTTATGTTATTTTTTCCATTTTTTCTTACGTTTGCAGCTGAAAATTTTGTGTTTCGTACCTCCATTCCATTTTGCCTCTTTTTGTTTGTGTTTTTTTTTTTTTTTTGTTTTTTGATGCACTATAAGTACAATGACTCGATTTGTGCTTTACAAATTGGTTCTGAAGGATATTGCATTTTTTTGCTGAAGGTACTGTTATCGATACTACGTTGATTATTTCTCTTCTAGATATGTACTCTGTATACGGTACAGTATATATACATACAATGAGCAAATTGTAAGGTGAATTTTTAATTTATACTTTGAGTCTTTTTCGAATTGGTAAATGTTTTTCTGTAAGTTGGCAGTATTGTTAGTGACATTTCACGTCAAAATATTAATTAGTATTTGAAATACTCTAAAAGTGAATACTTCGATTTTAGCTATGTCTGAAATTATTGAACAAGTAAGTGCGATAATACACCATTCCATACTGCATTGGTTATTCGTGATCGGTTTGCCACATTTTCAACTAATATCGTGCCGAAACCACCGCATTCGCCTGATTCACCTTCGTGTAACTTCTGGTTATTCAGCGAATTCACATGACCACTCCGAGAACACCGTTTTGACTTAATTGAGGATATAAAAGCTGTATCTAAGAAGGCTCTGATGGCCATCCCAACGGAGGATTTTTCGAAGTGCTATGATGACTGCCAAATTTGTTGGCATAAGTGTATTGCAGCGGGATGGGATTACTTTGAASATRAAGGATTGAAGATTTTTACATGAAATGGACAAAATGCACCTTTCAATTTGATCACAGAGTACATGCAGGTGTTTAGTTGGTTACTGATTAATATTATAAATATTGTGCTATGCTTACTGGATATACCTGTACAAGAGCACCGTTAGATCTCTTAAGAGAGAAAGTTCMAAAAATTAATTATGGGAAAGAATTGTGGGAAAGTTCATAGACAGCATTTTCCAGAAATAAAAATATGATACAACAACTTATAAAAAAATATTTTCAAATTCATACGCAAATATAAAATTGAAAATTTTATGAACGCATTTTTATTGGAAACATATTTTTGCTATAATTTTTACTTAATAATTTTATATTGAATTTACATTGAAAATTCTGTTATTCTAAGAATTCTCCGAATAACAAATTTTTTTAGAATATACTAACGTTAATTSTGAAAAAAATTATTTGGAAAAAGTTAAACAAGTTTTTATTTATGTAAACAATTTATTCTTATGCTTTTATTAAAATATTTTATCAGTGAGTGAAAAGAGCGATTTAACAAATCTAAAAAATAAATAAAAATAATTAGGAC
>NW_017535074.1:2757281-2758540 GCF_001853355.1 Bactrocera latifrons
TGAACGTTTCGGCACCAGAAACTTGATTCCGTGTACAAAACTATTATACACTAATGATTATTTTGATATGACACAGATGTTACTGACAGTCATACCAACCTAGAAAAAATTATAAAAATCGAAGTTTTTCGGATTAACACCTGTCTCTTATACACATCTAGATGTGTATAAGAGACAGGGCCTTCCGAAGCGTGGCTCATCTCCGACCACCTCTACACCAGAACGAAAACGTTGAAACCATCATTGTGCGGTGGAAATGGAAACTGTATCGGGTCCCTAAACTGCACAAATTTTATTGGCGGCTTGAGATGCATTTTTGCCTTTATCGTAGTAGTACTATAAAATATGCCGTATTTTCTCTTTATATTGCTCCATGTTTGTGACGCTGTAACTCACGAAAAAAAAAAGACAATCAAAACAAACACGTGTTAGCGGGTGAAATGAGCTTTCCAAAAAGGTATAGCATGACCCGACGAATAAAACTAGAACTACGCGCTCTCAGCGCCAACTAGCGAAAATACCGCTAGACTTTTTTGACAATTTTATATAATTATAYAATTATAAAATTGTATTTTAGACTCACATTTATTTTGTTACAAATCATTAACGCTTAAAATTATAAAAAAAAATTTATTACGGTATCTATAAGATATGTACGCGCATACATATCTACAATTGAAATTAAAACTAAATTTTTATTTTGAAGTAAACTTTAATTGAAACTTTATTTTGCACAAATATGGAGAAAAAATATTTTAATAGATGCCATTTACTTTTTAAAAAATTTACCTTGGAAATTGTAAAACTAAATTTGTAATAAGAAATTAGTTATCTTTTAAAGTTACACAGTTCATATTTGTATTATATGGGTAATTTAAGGATGCCATATAAAAACGAATGTAAGGAAATTGCGAAAAATTTAGATATTACTTTAAAATTTAATTCTTTCATTTTTGGGAAAAAAATATAAAAAGTTGTGAGAAGAAATATTTTATGAAAATTGTCAATGGTATGAATAAATTTTAATGTTGCCATGTAATTGTAAAAATATTTTTAAAAAATTGTATTTAAAAAATATCGTAGCAAAAATTTTGACACAAAAGTTATAAAAAGAAAAATTTTAAAGAAAATTTTTTATAATGTATTTATCAGCATTTATTAAAAATTTCTTGACTTTAAATTTTTATTATGAATTTAACTTTGTTTTAACACTAAATTTGTTTATAGTTGGAACAAAATATTTTCAGGGCTGCCATGTG
>NW_017535074.1:2760182-2785275 GCF_001853355.1 Bactrocera latifrons
AAAAAAAAAAAAAAAAAAAAAAAAATTAGAAGCGGGAAGAACTCAAACAAGAGGACTTCCTATCGTGCGACTTCTTCAATGTACTTCTGTACAAATATTTCGAGCTGCAGATTTAAATAGAAAAGGTACAATCTTCTGTAGAAGTCTACAGCTGCTGGCGTGCGTYGGCATGATTGGCCTCTACAACCACGCTGTTAGTTCTGTTTTCTCSAGACTGGCTAAGGAGGCGAAGAAAATGGGTTTGGTAGTGAACGAAAACAAGACTGTCATCAAATTAACAGGCGTCGCGCTCGCGACTTGGCTAGCATATGACTGATGATAGTCATAACTTCGAAGTCGTAGATAATTTTGTCTATCATGGAAACAGCATTAAAACCAACAACAATATCAGCCTTGAAATCCCACGCAGAATAACAACAGGTGCTCTAAAGACCAAACTCTACAAGTACCTTATCGTTTCTGTTCTTCTGTATGATGCGGATGCATGGACAATGTCATCATGTGATGGGTCGGCCTTATGAGTGCTCGAGAAAAAGATTCTGYGGAAGATTTATGGCCCTTTGCATATTGGTTACTACGAATAMCGCATCCGATGGAACGATGAGCTGWATRAGATATTCGACAACATTGACATAGTTCAGCCATTAACGAGATAGAGGCTGCGCCGGCCGGTTGTCTGGATGGAAGAAAACACCGCAGCTTCTTGCAGCAATTGCGGTCGTTTGTCTGAAATAACACGCCCAATTGCGTCAATTTACTCGGTATAATCTGCGTAGATAATTGRCAAAAGTTCGTCCACATTCACATTCTCTAATTCAGGCACGTAAAAGCCATTAAGCTGGGTTCTTTGGCTGTACTTGTCAAAAGTGCTACTGTGGGATTAGTAGACAATTGAGTAGCAGATCYCTCTCACGATAAGCAAAAGTTTTTCTTTATTGGTCGCTCTGAATTCTCGTCCTACTATATGGCCCAGATATATGGATAATGAAGAACCAAGACCGTCCACGTGAGGGATTAGTATAGAAAAAGATGGAACCATGAATCGCACGGAAAGTGCTCCAGCGAAAAGCTCTGCCGATACGATACCAGTGGGAGCCAAAGGACGCAAGGACGTCAGCACATGAAATGGCAGKACCAAGGTAACTCGCGAAGAAACGAAGCCACTGGCGAAGCTTTATGTTCATGGCCCATACCGACACATGGTTGTGGTAGCAAAGAAGAAAAGAGAACACGGTAGATAAAGTTTTCAAAATTTATAACACTCAGGAGAAAGCTGCGGAGAGCGTAAAACTCTTTATAAAAATAATCAGCTGAGTCGTTTTAGACATATCCATCTGCCTGTCCGTATGTATAAAGGCAAAATAGTTTTTTACTTTTTGAGATGTCGATCTAAAAACTATCCACATAACCTTGATGTTAGGTCGGCTTTGAGATGGTTTATTTGGGTTCGGCTCACCTTTGTCATGATCGCTGATCCGATGTTCAARCGATGCCAGTAAGACCTCTGAGTGGTAATCGTCGATTCTCAAGCACCACTTCCTTTATTTTATTGATGTGATCATCACTTGATGTTGATGGCCGTCGTGGACCTGGTTCATAGTCACCGCGTTGTGGACACTCTTTGTTTCATTTGTACCAAATACAGGCTTGCTCGCGACAAAAAATTATGATGAAAATACTTTTCCAATATTCTGAACGTTTCGGCACCAGAAACTTGATTCCGTGTACAAAACTATTATACACTAATGATTATTTTGATATGACACAGATGTTACTGACAGTCATACAAATATTGAAAAAAATATTTCGACGAGTGGATTTTCGCGCCAGCTTCAAATTAAAAAATTCTTCCTATTTTTTGCCCACAATAAAAACTTATAGCTTAGCGGGTAAAGTTAAAAAAATTCACATTTAAAGATTTTTTTTTTGCTGGTCATAAATATGTTTGTATATAAATCTAAATAATTTATCAAAAACTTTTTTTACCAYCAAAAACAAAAATCTTTCGTACCTACTCTAATCATCGCAATCATTTTTCATCCAAGAATTAATTTTAGCCAATTCAGAGAATAACAATTTTACGCAAATAATCGTTGGCAACTCGACATTCATATTCGCACATTAAACTAAATGGCCAGTCGGCGTGTTGACAGACATTTAAAGTGCGCAATTTTCATGAATATTTCTCTATAATAACCGTTAGCAGCGCTAATATGCCCATTTAAAACTGTTATACGAAACTGGCAATTTGCCGCAACAACAACAAAAGCAAAAAGCAAAACAAAACCAGAAATGGGCGAGCATAAAAATTTGCTGAAAATATGGTAAGAAGACCAAAAACAAAAAAAAAAAAAAAATGCGATAAAAATAAAAACAGAACTAGCGAAAGAACGGATAAACCGAAAGCGGAAAAGTAAAATAAATAAATGTCGTTAGAAATGGCTGCACTGCACGTGTGTCTGTGCATGTTGCATGAAATTAGCGCCTAACAGGCTAAGTGTTGCTGTTATTGTTATTGTTGCACTTTTTGCATAAAACTTTGCAGTTTTCCTGTTGTCATTGTTGTTGTTGCATATTTGCATGCAAGTGGCAATTTTTCACACATTTAATGTGACATACTGCTGGCGTGTTGCAACACACAAAGGCGACAAGTTTGCGCCAAACGCCACATACTTTGCTTAAAGAGCTAAGCTTTAAGTGCAGGCGACTTTCAAATTGCTGGARTTGCGGTGATTTGTGTTGAATCAAATTGAATGGAGCGGAGTACTTGTGATTGCCGTGTCCAGTGTGCAACACGCGAAGGTAACTGGTTTGTCATGTGAGTAATGTAGGATTTTTGATTTATCAGCTGATAGTTTGTATTTGTTGTTGTACTATTGTTTAGATTGAAGTTGTGCTATGGTTGTTGCAAATTCTTTAGACTCAATGAGATAGTTCAATAAATAAATACATCAGATACTTTAATCTCATATCTAATATGTTGTGAGAGAACTTTACACATAACGTCCTACTTCCCCTTTATTTTATTTAAAACAAATATTGTTGAAGATATTCACAAAAAAAAAAAAATTTTGTGTTTGGTCAATAACTTTTCAAGCCCACTTATCGTCACTTAAAATACAAAATAACGTAAAATCACTTTTTATAAATTTACAGGCGAAGGAAAAATGATATAATACAAAGCAGTCATACTGAAACAAAAAAAAAAAAAAAAAATTTGAGTTGTGGTTATAAACTGGTAATATATTGGTTATATCTCGATGCAATATAAAGCAGTCATATTGGAGAAAATATGAGTTTTGGTTATAAAATTGGTTATATAATGGTTATATATTGGTTATATGTGGAAGCGGAAGCTGAAACTTTAATACTATATATATGAAATAAGATATAGAGAATCGCAATCAATAAAAAACTTCAGTTAGATATTTTTGATGATTCATTGTTTTACATTCTAGCTTAAGATATACTGAATACATGGATCGCAGTGCGTACATTCTTTACCAAAAATATATGTCACCTGTGAGGTATCTTAATAAAAATTAAGAAGGCATCTTTTCCTGGTTACGACATGTTGTCATGGTAACATATTGATACTAATGGGTAAATACTATCTCTAACCAGAATATACCCGATATCCCTAACCAGAGTATAACTGATATAGTACCAGTTGACTTAAACATTTTTTTAGCCGATTTCGTCCTTCATACGGTTCAACAATGCTTTTTAATAAGCGCAGTTGATGGTATTTTCATTCCTTGTAAGGTACTCAATAAAGAATATTGAATGCACATCCCAAAATAAATATGTCAAAACCATATCAGCCAACTGTCGCGTTCTTCCAAGCTACGGTGGCGTTTCAAAGTGCACTCGGATGACTGTCGATTGGAATTCGGAGTGGAATGTTGGAGACATAGTTCCTCCATTGTCACATATCAACGCAAAAATTCGGTTTTATTACTTATGACCATCTTCAAACACACCGCCGAATCATCAACTCGTTGTTGCTTTTTGTTAAAAGTGAGTTCGTGCTTCATCCACTTTTCACAGTGATTGCTTATGCCCAAATATTTGTGAATGACATGACGTACATGTGAACTTGATATCTTTAGAGTACCTGTTATCTCATACCACTTCACTTTACGGTCAACCAAAATTATTTTGTGCACTTTTTTGATGTTTTCGCCGGTAACAACCGATTTTTGGCATCCATAAGATCACATCGGCTCAGATGTCATGCTAGTAGGCTATGACTTGTCAAAAGTCCAACCGCCGTCCGACAATCCTTCCGAGGCCGTATGAGTAAAAATCTGGCGTACTTTTCTTCTGCTCCCTTAGTCAGAAGATTGTCGATACTGGCAGCCCGTAATGCATTACATCTTACTCTGATCCATCTGCCAGCTTTAACGAAAATTGCATTGTGTAATATTTTAAGTGACTTCCCAATTTTCTGTACTTTCAAAACTTTTTAAAATCTCATCACATGTTTTATTTCCTAGAATTTCTTGTCGCCTGTAACCCAATATATAATATATGCAGCCGCTTTCCGGCAGCCACGTCTACTAAACTAAATTATGTTACTTTTTTAATACCAAATTGAATGCTTCTACTAATTTAACGATTTTTAAATGTTTTATAAACACCGTATAAAGATCTATAAGTAATGATAACATCGTGCATCACTCAGCTGGGTATTTGAACAAACCAGTTTTTTCGAAAGCTTGAGTCAAGTGTAATAACACCAAGTCGTTATATTTTTCAGAATGAAATGTCAGCGCTTGTATCTCTTCAAGTTGTTCTTCGTACTAGATACCGAAATTTTGATTGTTTACATAGCCATTGAGCCAGGTATGGACTAATCGCTGAACAAAATTTGGCTCGAAAATGTCGGATCTTGTTGGAACTTTTCGAAAGCCCGTAGAGCGAAGCGATGTCGCTGGGGAAGGTCGAGCGGCTCCAGTTTTTGCACAAGCAATTGCATTTTAAGGTATTTCCCTTGGAAGAGTATAAAATGTTAGTCCTTCCTGGTATTGCATATAGCTTTTAGAGGTGTGTAAGAACTCTTGGAACAAGTTGATATAGGTAAACTTATTAATCAGATACAAATATCTATTTTGCTATATATTGTATTGAATATATTCAGAAAAAAAAAAAAAAATCTGTACTAAGAATTGTCAGTATTCGTTTATGAAATACCAATGATTCACTAAAATTCAAGTTTCGTCTTTATTATGTGATTGCCAACTGCAAAACCCGGAGAGTTTACTCAAACTTTTTTCTTATTTCTTATAGCTTATCCTTTTAAGTAGTAAATTATAGCTCTTCAAATAGATTTCAAATAAGAACATAGTACAATGGGTACGATTTCGGCTACTTGCCTTTGCAGTTAAATAAAATTGCCTTTGCATAAAATCGTTGCAAACCTGTCACCTTATAGCACATAGTTCGAGAGACTTCTGTCAGTAGCGGCTATACAATTTAGTTTTCACTAAATAGCTCAGCTATCTACAAGTACTTTTAATAATACCTTTAATGAACCTATTTTTAATTACTGAAAGAAAAATTTCTCCAAATGTACAATTTGCGAAATGAGAGCACAAAGCGCATTACTTCAACCAAATTGTCAACCACAAAATATTTTCGCTCCGTAGACACTTTATCATGGCTAAAATTGCACACCGCCACTCATCTAACTCAGTGTAGGTCTAGGTCAGACTCGCCTTTGCCAACGTACACGAACACCCACACAGCTGACGAGAAGGCCACCGCATATCGCACATAAAACACACTGAGTAATGAGCAGCGGAGTAATAAAGTGCAAACATAAAGCAAATCGTGCAACAAAGTACCTTTCACTATTATTTAAAGTGTAGTAGATGTCGGCGCTTATTTAAGAACGCTATGCAAATTAGTTGGCATGAAGGTGAAAGCCGCGAAGTTGGCGCTCGAGGACAAGGCAACAGTTGTGTAAAGTAAATGTGAAGGCGAAGACAAAGGCAAAGGCGAAGGTTGCATTTAACCGCCGCAGAGGTGAACAAAAGTGAGTGCACCAAAGTGCTTAAGCCGCTGTGAAGAAGTGAGTTTTTTTTATATATTTTTTATAGCCTGTAACAGGTATATGAATTTTGACAATGAGTTTGAAAAGAAAAAACGTGGAAGCGCCCATAATGTGTATATATGTAAGTATAGTACTTGTATATGTAAGTGATCAGTGTTACATATCTGTCTGTCGCTCAGTTTTCGAGATAGCGGTTAGAAATTTTATATAAGCTCTTTTTATCCCAAAAAGTTGCTTTTTGGACGCAATCGCTGATATCGGACGGCTATGACATATAGCTGGCATATAAACTGAACGATCCATTCAAAGTTTTTGTATAGACAACATCCTTTTTTTTAAGAAGATATCAGCAATAAATTCAGCACAGAATATTTTTTAAAGAAATTCTGCGAGCTCTCAACAAAATTTTGCAGATCGGGCCACTATAGTATATATATATGTAGGTGCCATATACGGTAAGCTTATCGCTGAGAAACAGGTCTTTGTAGGGCAAACTTGTTCATTTTAAAAGATATCTCGACGAGATTTAGCACAGATTATTGCGATAAGCTATTATAAAATCTATCAAGAAATTGTTGAAGTGGGACTATTATAGTATAGAGCTGCCATACAAACTGATCGATCCAAATCAAGTCCTTGTGGGGCAAACTTTTTCATTCGAAGAGATATCTTCACAAAATTTGGCATGAATTATTGTCTAAGGCAACGTTATAATTTCTGAACAAATTGTTGAGATCGAACCACTAGTGCATATAGCTGCCATATAAACCAACGAATCAATATCAAGTTAAATTTCTTTTTATGCTATTTTTTATTTTTAACAAAAGAACCTATGAAGGCTATTATTGTTTTTTTATTCTTTTTTTCTTTTTCCCATTTTGCTTATTTATTTTGCGGCTAAAATATTGGCGCACGCCATAAAGTAGGAAGTCATTTGCGTTTCGACGCCCAAAAGTTGAACGCGCATGCAATTTCCTCACCACAATAACAACAGTAATAACGGTAGTAGTAACAAATAACGGTATACGTGAAAATACCAAGGGTTCCAACGGTGTCGGAAACAACGGCATAACCTGCACGAGTATGTATGTATTTGTTAGTGCAACCAAATGGTTAGGCAGTAGTTTAGTAGGGCGCTACTAAAAATGCTAATAAGCACAAAAGCCAAAACGCTTGTAAGCCAATGCGAACACACAAACACAACGACAGGGAACAAGTCAAAGGTGTTGTCTGCACGGAATTGGCCCCTTGGCTAGCTGACATGGCGCTAATGTGCCAAATATTACCAACGGCGGTCATATAGCTACATATATTATACATACATATATGTGTGCTGTTGCTGTTGTTCTTTTCGCGTTTTACTATTTTTGTTATTTTCACGGCGTATTATTGTCAGCCATCGCCAGCTGCCATTTTCTGTGTATGTATGCGTATATGTGTGTGCATGTATTTGTATATTTGTGTGTGTGAGTGTGCGCAATTTTATGTTCGCTGGCTTGCACCTTTCCGTTGCCGCATTTCATAAACAATTTTTTACGCTGTTGAAGGCGTCGACTTTGACGCCGAAATATATGCAGCGGACTGGTGCTCCATGCAGGTACATGTGTGTATGGGTTAATGGCTAGAGCAATCATTATAGAAAACTGTTTACAACAAGCATGTGGTGTTGGCGAAACGTAGTGACCGCCAACTGTGTCTGCATACATTTACATTCACACATACATATTTAGTATAGTTAAAACAACACTTAAGTACACAACCGTAAACAAATACACACATATGCATGCACTTTAGCGCACACAAAAGTACAGCCTTTGGCATATGACTTGACGTAATACTCGCATTACTGCCAACAACAGGTAACGCCATAAAAGAGCAACAACTGGCGTCTGACACCCACACACACACGCGCCCTCTCACATACAAGTGGTATTTAGTATTGCCACTGCTATCGCTGTTGCCGTTGTAATCATCATCAAAGTATATGACCATGACCATAACCACGACAATGTTGGCCCATATGACTCCAACAATAACGGTAGTTTTATTGTAGCTGACAAAGCGCTCTTAAGTTTGTATGTATGTGTGTCGTTTTAAGGGCAAATGGGAAATTGGAAATAGTGCATTGAACGTAATGTTTTTGGTTTTTTGTTTTGCTTCATTACCTTAAAAGATGTGGGATTGTTGAATCGATTTTGTATATTTGATTACTTAATTTTTTGAATATGCTTCAATTTAGAAGTTGGGTAGTTTAGAAAAGAATGATATTAAGAGTAAGCAGAAAAATAGCGTCTAAAACTATATTCGGGCTGTATTATTCAAAATTTGAAATTTTTTTAAAAGMATTATTTAGTTTAGGTAATTGATAYRAACACAAGAAATGTAGTAATAGAAATATGACGACAGTGTTCAATCGCAAAATATTAAAATGAAAAAATGCCATACTTTTCCAGTAAAAGTCTAAAAAATGCACTAAATTTATTTACTTACAAAGCAGTTGATATAAACACATTAAAAAAAATTGGCAACAGTGCCAAGCACTGTAATGTAAATTTTATTCAGAAGAGCTTTAAATACAATAGTATTATTGAAAGTATTGCCTGAAACTTTCCGTCTGAATTGCTGAATTATTTAAAAATTGTACGTTATCTAAAAATAGCCAAGTATTAAGAGGGTGAACGATATAAACATAATGAACATAGTAAAAGAAATGTGGCAACAGTGCTCAATCCAGAAATATTAAAATGGAACAATGTCATACTCTTCTGAAAAAGTACTAAAAAAATGCACTAAATACTTTAAATTGTAARGTAGCTGATATAAATACATTAAAGAAAATTGGCAACAGTGCTTTTACGCAAAGTAAATGTGCATCAGAAGATCTATAAACACAATGAAGGTATTGTCCGTCTGAAGTTGTAACGCCTTACCATCTAGAAATTTGTGGACTTCGTACCAAAAGGACTGCAAAATACCGCAATGTACTAATCAAGCCAATTTTTCACACCCTGTTGAGATGTGACGCCGTATTCCATAATGTGCGTTCCGCAGCGTCCAGGCAAGCTGGTAATCAGAAGAGACTAAGCTTGAGCTATACTAGGCGTGATATATTTGACCAGCAAATTAAGCTATTCGTTTATTTTGTATGGGACGACTGAGGCAACTTAAGTATGTTGGCTTGTCATAAGCTATCATACCTTGTATATAGAACTAAAGGCATTGGCAGTTCATCACTTTCTTGCATTCACAATTGCAGGGAACAAAAAAAAAAAAAAAAAAAAAAAAAAAAAAAAAAAAAAAAAAAAAAAAAAAAAAAAAAAAAAAAAAAAAAAAAAAAAAAAACGGAGGTAAAAATGAACAAACCAAAACAAACCAAAATTACAAATATTTTGAATGAGTATTAAGTAAAAAAATTAAGATTAACAAAAAAATCGTCAAAACTTTCTAACAAACGTTAACTGCTTGAGTAAGTTCCAACAATTTTGAAATCATCCCTTGTATGAGGAAACAATCCTCATCGAGTAATGCCTTCAGTTCCTCATATTCAATCTTTGTTTAGCCGCCCAAGATGTTCATCTTCTTTCAACATAAGCTACTTTTTGCACATTCATTAGTCCAGAACAGGTGGACCATAAACTTCCAATATACAGTGATTCCCGACTGAGGATTTCTTCAACAGAAGGGGAGAGAGCTCCTTAAAGCGGCCATAGCTCCTGGAAATGACTTTATGTCTGCTGGCAAGCCGAATTGCCTTTCTACACAAGAAAATTATCTGACTTGATCGGCTTTTTTATCACACGGCAAATATCCAACACCTTCATTACCATAGAAAATTTATTGGAAATCAATAAATACAGATTATGCCTTTTGGAAAGCTGTAGAAAATATTAGGAAGTCAATATTTTCGAATACACGCCTCAGAAATTCAAACGGAACCTATGTCAAAAGCGACAAAGATAAACCGGAATTTTTTTCAGAGAAACTAACTCCTTTTGTGTTGTAATTTACTGCAATATGCAGCTGAAATACAACCAACAACAAATAAAGAWGTGAAAAATAGCATCAGAMSTCTATTGAAGTCGGAAAAGGCTCCTGGTTCCGACTAGGTATGAARGTATCTGATATCTTGGGATGGAAGKTATCTGAAATCATTATGGTATAAAACTCTGAAAGAAGAAACGATTGCAGAAAAGCACATTTGCATWCACAGTTTGTCTTGATATATWTTAGACATTCARTAGAGTATGGCATCATGTCTTACTTYATAAATTAGAAGAATCAAAATCAAGCACGGACTATCAGCGCGCCGAAATGTAGGCAACACTATCTGTTATTTATATTTATACCAACACTCATTAATCTCCAATTGAGCAAACAATAATTGAATTTCCCACTTAAAGTGTTATTSTTATTGATCGAACGAGTGCTCTCAATGTATCTTCCGCATCTGTGCTTTAAGCGCAATCGAATACAAATTTGTATATGCAAATTGTAAGAGTTAAAGGCTTAACAGAAACTTTTCTAGATGACTCTGTAGGAAAGTTATTGGTTCTAATTGACTGTCATTGTTGTATGGATGTTTTTATTTTTTTATTTAGAATATTTTTTTGCTTTATATTGATAGGTATTTTATAGAACATTTTATTGAAATTAAAATTTTTTAGAAACCTGAAAGGAATTAGTGTAATAATTTTGGAGATAAAACATATTGTAAAGAGAAAAACTCAACGGACCGGCAGTCAGCTGAAATTAATTGTGACAAGGAAAACAGAATTTCAAAGATTTGAATTGAAAAATTGAAAGATTAAATATATTGACGGTCAAATTTTCAAGAGTTTACCAAGGAAAAAAATATTTTATTATATACTTTTTAAATATTTCTAACATTTTTGGCTAACAGTGGTGATTTTGACTAAATTTAATAAACTATTTGTTGAACTGACATAAATGTGATAAATTTTTATTTTTTTTTTAATTCAGTTTCTCCGCCATCATTACACTTCCTACTGGGAACACCTTTCGAACTATCCTTGCATTTGCGTGCCAGCGCTTAAATATTTTGTTAATTTAATTTTATTATTTAAATTTGTACCAACTTGCAGCGTGCATGTTCACAGCTAATTTCTTGAATTTGCTAAAATATCTACATTTTATGGCGCAATTACCGTAATTACAAAAATGCATACTATTACACATATTTATGTTTACTTGAGTACCGTTATCTGACATTTAGACACATGTTCGTTTGTGCTTAAGGTTTTCCACTTGCATGTTATTACTAAATTAAATACCTTTAAGAGCATTTGCTTTACAAAAGAGGCGTGTCGGTTTAAGTATTGTAAAAAAGCTACTAAGTGATTGGCCTGGACCGACAATATGTGTGTCATGCAAGCATACTCCAACTAGCAGGCTAAAGGTTTATGTGAATATTGTAATGACAACAACAAGAGTAGGTAAAAGGGTCGATCCAAAAGGGAGTCTCATTTAATCAGCTGAAAGTGCTGGTCGCTTGAGACAACGTAATACTAGTAACTAACCTCGCATAGTGTTGTTGTGCGCTGAGTTTGAGACTCACCACGTCGAGGCCTCTGGATTGGATGAAAGACCCSACTTTTGATAACGACCACAGCAAACATTATAAGGACTATGATATAATGGCATGCACCTGGTCCCTAAAATTGGAAAGTGCCGCTGSTGACCTCGTAAAAGTAAAGGCTRTCATCAYYGTYGTCCAAGAAATGCTATGRWTGGGACAAAGRCGGAAACATTTAGATCGTTGTGACATTTATTATAGTAGCGCAAATTCGGTGTGGGATTCGTTGTGGGAAAAAGACTCAGTCGTCCTGGCAATCACTCCGGTAGTAAGCGCTAAGCGGTTCTTTAGGCTGGTGAAGAAGAAGAAGAATATTCGAAAAGACCTTCAAAAATCTACAAAATGGTTTGAGCATATCACACATTTGCATTGACAGGAWTAATATCGGACTATGTTACCAGGTACGCCGCATATATGACTGTCGAACTGTTTCAAACTTAGTCTGGACAAAGGAGTAGAAACTGCCTGAATGTTTGCATATAATAATACAATTGATAACCAGCGCCTACGAAGCTCAGGTGGTACATGGCGTCCTCCTTAATAAAAAGCTACCATGAAGGTCCAACTTTTGCTTAGGCTTTACGAATCTCTTCTATGGTGGTACGTGCTCAATGAGCGGATCTAATCGGCATAAGCGGTTCACCACGTGTGATAGCAAAGCCAATACTTATTGCCATTCTACATATAGTCGATATAGCCGGTAAATATATTGCTGCGAAGGTTGCTATCAGACTTCTGAAAGCCGGGCGCATTCTTTATAATTATGCGAAAGTTGCACCACCCTGTGCCAGAATAAACACGTACAATTTTGGTTTTTGCTTTCTACAACTCAAAAGCTAACGAATATTTTATTCGAAAATTAGCTTGAAAACCCGAAAATCSAGATACAGAATATAAAAAATCCGAATTCGACAAAATTTTTTTTTCGATTTGAGTTACAGAATAGGCCCCCAGGGTAGTACTTCAACAAARTGCAGCTTCTTTTAAAGAGGTATTTATCTACTCCTATAGCAGARCTGCTATATAGGCCTTGAACCACTTACTGCTTACCATTTCGACTGCTAAAGATTAAGTACAACGAAGCTTTCCTCTTTTGGTTACCTTTGTTCCAAAAATACTGATTCTATAAAGTGAGACGTTTTTGGGCTTAATGAACGAGGAATAATGTATGTTGTTAAAACTGGATTTTCTCATAAATCGTATATCGTATTATGATGCTTATTTGAATTACAAAGAATTTATTTAAAATTTATTTTAAAAAACATTTATCATGCCATCCCACTTGATAACCACATACATTAAAGTTAAGTACACCGAAGCAATGCAAATATTAACGATCATAACCGAAAACCCAATTAAAAAATACGAACGGAATGTCAGCTTGTACAAATGCTTATTCGCCACACCGGCCGTTACAATATTCGCCGAAGCGCCAATCAACGAACCATTCCCGCCAAAAGCAGCACCCATCACCAGCGCCCACACGAGTGGACCCAACGGCAAAGCCAAAGGTTTAATCTGTGCTATGGACACGACAATGCGCACCATCATCTGCGTAACCGGATTATTGTTGAGAAAACACGATGCAAATGCGGTAACCCATAAGATGAGCAACAGCGCCACCAGCAGCTGAAAATCGTGCGGCGTACTCTCGATAGCTTTGATAATATTTTTACCGACCAGATCTTCGAAGCCCAAACGGGAAAGCACTTCGATCAAAACGAAAAACGAYGACAGAAACATCAATGTCGACCATTCGATGCGACACAAAAGACCCTCGTAATCACTGATGTCGGCCAAGATGAGCAGCAGTATGGCGCCGAGCAGCGCCGTCCAAGTAAAGCCGATAACGTTGAAAAACTCAAATGAACGCAACATGAAAATCGACACGATGAATATCAAGACAATGGCGCATTTGATCAACAAGTTTTTATCGATAACGCCGTGATTCTTCTTCAACTCGGCCAGTGTGTGCTCGTAACGWTGTGGATCAGGCTTGGGATTTTTATAGTTGCCCTTACCAGCCGGACGCATCTTGTCAACCGCACGATTAATAACAGCACGCAGCTTACGATCGTCGGCCAAAAAACTACCGATCGCTGAGGAAGCGCGTTCCCAACGCTTTATGCCACGATTGAGTAACTCCTGCTGTATGGTCTGTGATTYATGGTAATCGAGTAGTTTGGAGTGTTCCGTATAGAAACGCAATTGGAAATATGTCTGCAGCAACACCAGAAACGTGCACGGTGCCATATTCAGCACGAATATGCCGAAAGTGATGCCGTGATCTTGCAAAAAATCATTGGTGGTGACAATAATATTCGGCGGACTGCCGAGTGGCGTAAAAGCGGCGCCCACATTCGCACATATCATCAAATAGATGAGCACCGAAACCGGATTCATGCCGGATACTTCACACAACTTAATCGTAATCGGCGACGAAAGCAACATCGTTGTGCTGTTATTGAGAAAGGCCGACACCAAACTAATGAAGAAGCACAAATTCATGATCAAACGATAAACGCTGCCCTTCGATATTTGATACGCGTAAACGGCGATAAAATCGAACATGCCCGCATCGGATATGATCGCTACAATGACCATCATGCTGAAGAGCAATGTCAACATCGGCATATCGATCCATTGCAGTATGGTATCGAAGCTCGGCTTCGCATTCAATATGGAGAGTATGGCTAAAGCGAATGTACAGCATATTAAAGTTGACACCGTTGGATTTGTTATTTCGAAAATGAAGAGCCCGTAAAGTAGTACGAGTACGAGTAGCGCAAAAAGTAGACCCTTCTCTGTGGGCACCGGTAGCGAATCGTAATTATACTTGATCGTTACTGTTTCATTGATATCGGTGTGCGCATTTAAAAACATACGTGTATAATTATCCTTGGAGACATTTTTCCATAAATTTAGCAAAGCCAGACGTTCGCTGGGATTGATCATGTCAATTTCCATGCTTGTATCCAAATATTCGCGCCACAAATCGGCTACGTTCACCGTTATAATCTCGGTCATATTTTCATCGTAAAATGTACGCACCACTTGTATGAAAACGAAATTCGCTTCGCTTACCCTACCCTCATAGATCAGCTCACCATCTTCGAGGAAGGGTCCCTTGATKGACATAGATATTGCCGTGGCCGTTATAGCGGGCACATTAATTACTACCCGTTCGCCCGGATGTATTGAGACTAATGTCGGATTAYGCGGCAAATCTCTGTAGATAATAAATTGCACGGTGAACATCAACCAAACTAAAGTGAGTCCGATTGGTTTTAACCATGTACGTTTCACTTGTATAATATCTTCAATATGCAGCTCTGCATCCGTTTCTTGTTCGGGTTCCTTCATCATCCCTTTGAATTGTCGCAATACCGCCATTTGTGCTGATGTCAAATGTATGTCCTCTTCAATTATCTTATCTACATTACTTGTGGTTGCCGGCAGACTCACAGTTCTCTTCGACTTTATACTATCTGTGCGTCGTGCCGGTGCCGCTTCCATATCGCCCGGCTGCAGTTGATTTTCTGAGGAAAACGGTAGAATTCGAGAGATAGTTCTCTCGGAAGGCGCTAGCGACGGCAGCCTTGATCTTTCACCCTCTACTTCAATTATTTCGTGATCAGGTGGCGCTACGTTGACAAAACTTGCTGGTTCTGAGGGTTCTATCGTAAGCGACACATCTGATTCCACTGGTGTTAATTTCATGGTTTGTGGTTTAACGATTTCTTCAAATACTATTGGTATATCTGCGGGTTGGGGTGGATTGTTTTCTGGGTTTTGATTGTTTTCTCGATTTTGAATGTTTCGATTTTCCTCCGGATTTTTACTGTTTTCGGCCGTCTGATTGTTCTCCGGGTTTTGATTGTTTTCTGTATCCTGATTATTGTCCTCAGCCATACTGGCAATTTCGTCGGTTGTTTCTTCTCTCAGCGCCGTTTTGCGTTGATTTGTTTCTGGATTCTGATCATCAGCCATGTTTTTTTTGTTTTTTGTTTTTTTTTTTTTTTGATGAGATGGTTTGATGCTACTCACAAATTATTCACAGCAATATTTTCTTGAAATTGTAAAAAAGTTTTTTTTTTTACAAATGTAATTTAAGACAGATATATTCGAAGTAGACAAGATGCTCAAAATACAAGTATTCTTAAAATTTCGAAGTAAAAGTTGTCTTTCTTTTGGATTATTGCTCTTGACTCCGTGAATTGCTCAAAGCATAGCGAGTTCATTCCGTTRGTTCATGTCCACATCGAGCTTGAAAGAGATGAGCTAATTTGAAGAAGTTAGAAAATATAGTTTTGAGACTATATGTRGTTTGTGGTTCAGGAGATAGATTGGTTGATTATGAAAAGAGGAATGCACCGCGAGCTTAGGTCTATTGCGCCATCTCCTAAATCACAAAAACTCACCTTGACCCAGCAGACACAAGAAGGTGTCAAGTGGGCTTCTGCTATAAACAGCAAGTTCATTGACCTTCCAGGCGATGGTCAAGCGGCAATTAAGAATATCCGCAGCGTCGTAGATTCGGTTGTATAAGAAGGCAAATACTAGACTCTCATTAGGAAAACTCGGTGAAAATCATTTAGGTCYCAGTCATACTGGTTCCCACGCAGGACTGAATGGCAAGAAGGCTGGAGTGAACCGAGGAGCCATATCGACAAGCGCTGATACGGCTAAATACGTTCCTCTCGCAGAACCATCGRAGTCATAAGCTAGGGGTTCAAAAGGGTCGTCCCTAAAGTACTCCCGACGGATGCCAAAGCTGATGGCGCCCAAATTGCAGATGCGATGGATAAGGCAGACGGCGATGGTGATGGTCAAACGACAATGGATAACGTCCCGAGTCTCTCGTACATTGCGAGTACTGAAGGCGGTTGTCAATCGGCGATTCCTTCTTTAGCCTCGAACAACTGTTTGAGGAGGTGCCGATGAACTAGCTTTTCCGGARCAGAATTTTAAGAATGAATATTCTTCATGTTAACCTCCAACATGCGAAGGCGGCCTCCGCCAATTTACTGCTTCGTCTAGAGCAAGACGAACCCCATGTCGTTCCAAGCCAAGAACGTGGCGGACAAGTAACGGAAGCATTGGATTGGGAACAAAGATCCACAAGTTGCTGGCGATTTGGAATACGTAGGACCCAATGACTGCGTTTCTAAATAAAATAAATAAAGGGTAGCCGTCCAACCCCCAAGTTCTCCGGCGGTAGTAGTAGTCACTAGAAGCAGAAGCTCTCCAGCTTTTTACAGATATTACTGATATATTAATGGCTCTACGGCTCTTGGGGCTCTATAAAATTGTAAAGGCAAAATGTAACAATGTCTTAAGTAGCTAGGTCTTTCGCCTCAGTACCGGAAAGGTAAAAAAATTTGCAAACTAAAAGCCTTATGAGGAAGGTAACCGCATAATCGCAGAGCAAAAACAATTAAAAATAAGTCTGGAACATGCTCTCCTTATTTGATGAACTGTAAGGCAGCAACTGCTTACGGAACTGAAAACCTTTGTATAGCAGCAACTTAATTCGAGATTTTATCGAGAACATGAGCAATTTCGGACCAATAATATTTTATTTACACACACAAATTCATTAACAATAATTACGTAAAAATATTCACTCGTACTTCGGCGGATCATGCCACTCGAAAACCACATGACAGAAAATTAAATAMAACGAAGTAACAACAATATTTGTCAACATAATGGGAAAGCCCAAAACGAAGAACGAACAAAACGAAAAACGATAACCATGTTGATTCGCAATGCCAGCGCTCACCACATTCGCCGACGCAGCCACGAGTGTACCGTTGCCGCCAAAACAAGCACCCAATGCGAGCGCCCAAACTAAAGGATGCAACGGCAACTGCAGCTCACGATCCTGTGCCATCGAAAYCACAATTGGCAACATCATCGCTGTCACCGGTATATTATCGAGAAAGGCCGAAGCGACAGCCGAAACCCATAGTATTAGCATAATGGCGAGACACAAACGATATTTCTTATCGACAAACATTATCCAGTCCTGCACCTCCTCGCCAATTATGCCGATCATACCGATCTTTGCCAACACCTCCATGAGAATGAAGAGCGAACCGAAAAAYATCAACGTCGACCATTCGATGCGTAGCAGCAGTGCTTCAAAATCCGTTATGTCCACCAGTGAGAAGGCCAACAGCACGCCGATAAGAGCAGCCCAACCAAGCGGCAGCTGATGTAAGTTATGAAAACTGTGCGATAGAAATAGCGTGAGTACGAAGAGAAAGCAAATGGATAGTTTAATGAGCAACGGTTTGTCTTTAATGCCATACATGGACTTCAGATTGGCCAAGACTCGTGGATATTCCGGTGTATATTTTAATTGACGCTCCAGTTGCATTAACGCTCTTTCCGATTTACGCTTAACACTTGCGGTACTGAATTCTTCACCGGCGGCAGAAGCCATCTTCGTTAAGCGCTCCGAACGACGTGCTAAACGCTGCATACTGTCATTCAGAGCGCCACGTATATGCAATTTACTCTCATCCCGATATATGTAGCGTAAGAGAAAGTAAGTTTGCAGTGTGACCAATGTGACACATGGTACGCAGTGCAACATGAAATTGCCGAATGTGATGCCATTGTCGTGTATRTAATCATTCGTGGTTATAATAATGTTCGGTGGATCACCGATGGGCGTACAAGCAGCGCCAATATTCGAATAGATTACCATCAAGGTCAACATYAAAACGGGATCGAGCGCCAAAGCCTCACACAAACGTATAATGATCGGCGCGACCAACAGCATCATTGTGACATTATCCAGAAGTGCCGACAGAATTGCGGTAAATAAACAGAGGCTCGTCAAAAGCGGCCAAACGAAACCCTTCGAAATTTCATATGCATAAACGGCGAAGAAATCAAAAATACCCGAATCGGCGAGCATAGCAATCAGCAGCATCATGCTGAAGAGCAGCAACATCGTCTCAATATCGACCCACGACATAATCATGCCCAAATTCACATTATCACCGAGACTGATCAACAATGCGACAGCGAGTGTGGCACACAACACCGACGCTATGGTGCGATCAATGATTTCCGTCACAATCATGGCGTACATAAGTATCAAAATCAATGCACCCGCCCACATGCCCCGCTCACGGTTCGCAGTATACGCGTCGACTCTCAATTTGATGGTCACTTGTTTCGTTGTCGTCATGACGAGCCACAAATTCGGTCGTTTCTCCTTACTCTTTGATTTCGCGTTTCGAAAGACATGTACTTTCTCTATATTTGTCACTTGCTCGGCATCAGCTGTTTGCAAGTATGTCAGCAAATCTACGCTAATTTTCTCTTTACCCACCGCATCACTCGCTACATTCATGGTGACCACATCGGGCATTACACCATTTTTTATTGCCGCTCTATCCGTTTCCTGGAAGGGTCCCCAAATAACAATACCAACGCGTTCGGCCACGTGTACTTGTGGTATCTTATATGTACGTGTTTGATTCGGTTCGAGCGTGAAGAGTCGCGATTCATCTCCTAGTGGTTTTGTTATAATCATAATTACAACAATGACGAGCCAGAGTAGTATGAGGCTAAGTATCTTAATGCTATTCAACAACGCTCTCCATGAGAAATCGACACCATTATCTGAAGCAAYGATGTTGAGCAATTGTCGTCCAAAAGTGGGCCTGCCGTAGGGTTCTCTCTGTAGGCCAGCCTCTAAACGGCTGGTTTGTGTATCATGCGAACTTTCGTTTTTGTTATTATATTTAACGGAGTTCGAATTGAAATTGTTTTTGTGYCGGTCGTGGTTACGCGCTATACGTATCGTTGTTGTGGGAAGTTCTTGTGTCATTTTCCATAGAATATGCTCCCAACTCCTTTTGCAGAACAAAGATTTTCCAAAACCTCGCGCGCTGTATAAAAGTATTTTTGAAAGTATTGAAAATTCTTTTWGAAAAATATTTCTTGAAAATATTGAAAATTSTTTTTGAAAAATAATTTTTGAAAATATTGAAAATTGTTTTTGAAAAATTTGCTGTCTGTTTACCCGAAATACGAAGCTTACTGTTTGGGCTTACGATGTCATTTGTTTTGCTTACTGATTGACACATAGAATGAAAACGAAGCTAAGTGTGTTGTTAGACGTTAGAATTTCAATAYTTAAGAATAATAATGAAAATTCTGTAATTTTTTCGAAAGACATTTGAATTCCAGATTTGCCAGTTTCGCCGCTATCTTTACTTCTACTTCTACTTYTACCAATAACTATACCTCTGCCTCTATCTCTAACTCTACCTATGCATCTGGCTCTACCTCTACCTCTACCTTCACCTCTAATTTTATCTCTACCTCTTGCTCTACCGCTACCTCTACCTCTTACCTCTATCTCTACCTCTGTTTCTGTTTCTGTCTCTGTCTCTGTCTCTGTCTCTGTCTCTATGTCTATTTCTATCTCTATCACTATCTCCATCTCTAACTCTTTATAATTATCACTGCCTTTAACTTTATTTTTATATTAGTTTTTATTTTGAAATTTATTTTTATCTTTATTCTTATCCTTATCTATATCTTCGCCTTTATCWCTATCTCTATCCTTATCTTTACGTTTATCTTTATCCTCCTCTTTATCTTCATCTTTCAACACGTAAGTCATCACTTAAGTCTCGGATCAAATTTTCTCCCAACTGGCTTTGGATTAATGAGTATGATTCAGGCAAATAATTTAAGGGTGCGTTCGGTAGTCGGTGTGCGTTCGTTTCTACTCGTAATTGGAATAAACGCGGATTATGGATAACGATGCTAAGCACGTCGCGCAATTAAGTGTGAAATGTTAATGAGGTCAATAAGTCAGTGAGGTTTTCTATGACATAGATAATTTATGTGGGGTTACACATTACATATGTTTGAATATACATATATGTACATACCTTATGTACACATATATGCAAGTATATATTTAATTCTTGGAAGAACCAAAGTGGAAATGAAATACTTTTTTAAATTCTCGTCTAAGTGTGTGATTTGCATAAGCAATCGCGAGGGTTCTGGTATAGTAACCGTGCAATCAAGCAGAGACAGTGCGCTGAAAGGACTCACTAATGAGCAAGTTGTGTTTGTATATTCTATATATGTACTATATAATATTTGTTTAAAGTATGTAAATCCTTTGTTCAGTATGCCCATATTATCCACACATCCATTTATTAACATTTTTGCTTCGTTTTAAAAGAATATTTGWTGTGGCCATAAAGCGTCCTTCCTAGTACAATAATCTAGCATTTGCATTAAAGTTTTTTCGAATAAACTAACAACTAAATGTCACAGGAGAATGGTATTATTAAGCAATGCTCGGAAACTTTCGATCCCTCCCTTTTAAAATGCTGAGCCAGATCTTCATTTTTTCAAAGTAACGGACCAGTGACTCCTTTGAATCAGCACTTATTGGCGCCTACTTTTCCTTAAGGCTTTCAAGTTCAAGTTTTCTTGAATAAAAATTGTTTATCAGTCACGATCTTATGATCTATGATCTTTATAAGGCCGGCCTTCAGCTTTACTTGCTCAGAATCACAAATATGGCATTTGTTCAATTGATTTTTGAGAAAGTGTCGCCGAAACTTTGACCTATCAGCAAGTAATTTATCATAGAATTAACTCAGTTTTAAACGAATTCATTAAATTCATAAAATATAGCAATAAAATCTTTCGCCTCACTAAAAATGTTAGCAGAATTCGACATCATTTACACTCTCTTGTTAGAAAGTGAAGTTTGAATCCATATATTAGTATCCCCTCCTTTAATCGACATCTACTCTGACCTACAAGTATTAATAAACCACAAAACATTAAAAACTGACTGAACCTTCAATTTGGAAATTTATGAAATTTCTAGGTCTAAAGTATTCAAATCAAATATTCTCTCAGTTATCGCTGTTTCGTTATGTAACGTGTTATAGATTATGAAAAAGGCGAATGTGTGTCGAATACCACTGAACTATGTTTCAACAACTTTATTTGGTAATGAGTGAATTTTGTTCAACCTTGACAAGAAGTAAAATACCCAAAACCTAGTGATATTTCCTGAACATATTTATGAAATCGAATTTCATACAGTTAACTCGAGTTCATGCACCATTTCAGTCTCTAGTGTTAAGCACTACTCCTAAATTTGGAGATTATTTTACGAAGAAATGTCTTGAAATCGCTCTAAAAACATTTTAATGAGAGTTTCTTATTGATTTTATTCGACACCGTTCACAGTAATTTGGACTGACGTATAAAATGACTTGGGGTCTTTTATGTCGAGTTCTTAAATCGAAAACATACAAAGTACATCTTGTGGAAGAACTGAAGCCGCTCGTCCTTATTTTACCCAAAACTATGAAAATATGGAACAATTTTGTTGAATGGCGAGCAAAAACAATAAGAAATGGCATAAACTTGCCAACTGGGCCAGCCAAATGCAAAATGCGGTAAACACGCTRGTAGGCGTTCGGAAACAATGTCAAGGACATTGTCAGAATACCGTGAGTGCAATGCAATGTCAACAAATTCCAATGCGAAAGCAACAAAAAAAAGTGCCGTAAAAAACAAGCCAACTACCAGCAGCAACTGGAATTAAAGCAGAAATAAAGGAGAGTGCGTAAAACAACAGAGAAAAGCAARAACAACAACAGGAATGAAATAAAAAGTAAAGAACATAAACGGAACTGCACGCCATGACAATGAAAGCATGGAAAAACATAAACAAAAGTTGCAATGRGTAAAGTGGCAACACCTGGCGGAATTGGACTCGTACACAAYTCTTTGTGCGCGTGTATGTGTGTGYGTGTGTGTTGTGTAGCCTTGCGCTCGTGTACAACTTACAAAATGATACGACGAGCATTGTAATGAAACTGTAAACATGGAATTACAGCGTTGCATGACAAGGAAATAAAAATGCGAGCACTAAAATTACACAATTCTGCGGCCTGGCTAAAAACTGTGGCAAATAAAAGTTGAGCACTTTAGTAGCGAGTGGCTGTAGAGTGTCTTATACTGGTTRGTCTTTATTTACAAAAGTAAGTTTGAGTTTGAGTAATTATCCTCAAAGTAAATGTAAATGAAATTTCTTATTCAGGTGGCATTGAAGTACATGGAGTAATCTCAGCTTTATTTGAGTGAAAAATACGATGTGGATAGGGATGCAGGAATAATCAAGGATATATAAGGAGGTATCCAAACTAGATAATCGTGTGACAGTTGTTGTCTTTGCAGTAAAACTAGACACTAAAACCGCCGCCTATCAGACCACTGCAGTATCTTCCAAGCAAAGATACCGAGTTAGCGCCAGTCGTTTCTTCTTTTCACTATTTGGCACTAACTGGATATACCAAGTGTTGCCARATTCTTCTTCACCAGATCTTTCCAACGRAGTGAAGGTTCTCCTCTTCCTCTGCTTCCACCGGCGGGTGCTGAACTGGCAATCTTCAAACCTGGAGTGTCCATTATCTGAGGTCTTGTGTACCTGCGGGAGAATTGTAGAGTTTGGTCTCTGTTTGTCGAGAGAGGACTTTACTTTTCAATTGCCTAATCAGTCCAAAGTTGGCAAGAGTGATTTAGCTTTTATACCGRTAGCCATGCGACTTCGAACTCACTAAAGTCTCTTAAGATTTTGTCAGAGTTATTGAAAAAATGCTTTGATCTCTGTGTGGATCTAATTTCTTTCTTCACAATATATCTGCAGTGGATTCCAGCTCATGGTTTCATTACTGGTAATTATGAATTGACAGTTGTAGGACTATACCCCATTCTTGCTCACCTGAGCTGCSAGCGRGCGTCGGTCTTGAAACAAGTGGACCCAAGATTTATGGTCCTTTGTGCATTGGCAACGGCAACAGACAACGGCTGCGCTGGTTACGTCCTGTTGTTCGGATGGAAAAGAACACTCCAGCTTTGAAGATTTTTATTCAGTGCTCGCTGGTGAATGCTGAAATATAGGAAGACTTCGATATTTCAGATRTTTCAAAGATAAAACTTTTTCTACTGATGAACTTCAGCAGAAGCACGAGGTGATTCAGAGAGGAGACAATATATAAAGAGATTTTAGTACCGGTGATTTTACAACGCGACACCTAAAGACCTAGCTAAGAGATAAGGAAAATATCTTTTAAGAAAGTATTTTGATTTTGATCAATTTTGTTTGGCAGCCATATGCTATAGTGTTCCGATCTGAACAATATTTTGGAAGGCCTTGAGAAATAAACCATACCAAATTTCGTTGACATACTATATCTTGTCAAATACAAGAGTTTTCCATACAAGGGCTGTATTTAGTAGGATCGGTTTATTTGGCAGCCATATGCTATAACGGTTCGATCCAAATAAAATGTGTGGGTATTATAGCGATGCTTTGGACAACAAATAATTATAGTGCTTGGCGGTTAAAAAATTTTTCCTAACAAAGACTTGAATTTAATCGGTTAATTCGAATGTCAACTTTATGCTGCATTGGTTCAATATCGGGGACTCCGACAAATAAGCAGCTTCTTATGCGAAAAAATACACTTGCCAATTTTCATGTCTATATCTTCAAAACTGAAAGACTGCTTCGGGCATATGCCGACAAGACATGGCTTGATCGACTCAGCAGGACACGTTGACCATTTATGTATATTTKATTAGAGTTCAGGGTGTACAAATTATAACCGGAAAATCAGTAAAAAACCTTGTGTTGAATAGCAAAATGGAAAACAATTTTTTAAATCCAAATATAATWATGTAAAACAAGCCGTTGTAAAATKTTTATCACAGGTGTCATGAAAAAAGAAAAAAAAAAAGATTTCTCCAATTTAATGCTGGTGTATTCATAACATTCTTAGGTTTGAGTTTTTATGATATTTTCAGTTATGCAGCCTGAATGTATCCAACATTGGATACCTGTTCTCAAATAATTTTGAAAACCTGAAACTTTCAGCTCTCAAGTTATGACTCTAAGGTGAGCAAGAGGCATATTTGATATAAATTATTGTATATTAAATTTTATTATGGCTTCAAAGCCGATTTCATATGAATTCAATGTAACCGCACCTTCCCTTCCAAATGTAAATTAGAAAGTTTCCCTTTTATAATAATAGTACGAAAATTTCTTTTTAGGTGTGCGTCTTTGATAAACTACATTGCAATTTTGCCTAAAAGTAGGCAAAACTTTTCTGTTTCTTTTGTAAATATTACTCTGTATATTTAAATAAATCTGAATTTAAGTGCATTCAATAAATCAAGATTTTGGTCAGCAATTTTCGCTTTCTCTCATTCTCTTCCTCTCCTGCTGTCTTCATTAGAAAAGTACAATGCCCGGTTTGTTTCGCAGCACAATTGCAATTTGTATGCTGTGATGTACCCGTTCCGCATACGGTACTTTTATCCAACGAGATCTTCAAAAAGCAAGATTGCAGTTTGCCACAAAA
>NW_017535074.1:2785320-2794457 GCF_001853355.1 Bactrocera latifrons
AAAAAAAAAAAAAATAATAAAAAAAAAAAGAAAATTAAAAAAACAAAAACAAAATCTGAAATTTATTCGTACACAATTTGCGCGTAATCAGCTTTTCATCTATTCCACTCACACACACAAATGCATTCATATCCATTTATTTGGGTGTATGTAGCTCACATCCTTCACCTTTTCAATCTAATCTTTTGATTTGCCCTCAAGCCTCAGCTGGCGAATTGCTTTCCATTCTTGGCGAAGTTTGCAATGCAATTGCGTTCTTTGTTTGTTGTTATTGCTTTATTTTACTTATGTTTTGTGCTGTTGCCAATTTGTTCGGTCCGTTTGGCCACTGAACATTGAACAATGGATAATTTTATAGCATATTGCAATGCTTTTTGTACTACAGTAATCAACAATCAAACACAATATTGATAAGCGGATTTTATTGTACGTAGATTGCAGTTTGATATACATATATATGTTATAGTTATATATGCTACCTTTAATATATGTTAGGTTGTCAAAAAAGTCTTGCGGTATTTTCACTAGTTGGCGCTGAGAGCGCATAGTTSCAGTTTTATTCGTCGCATCGGGTCATGCTATACTTTTTGGAAAGCTAATTTCACGCACTAACAAAAACACGATACACGTGTTCGATTTGTAAAAAAAATATATATATATAATTTCTCGTTAACTAGCGTTTACTATTTTAATAATTCGGTAAACGTATCAATATTTTCGTAATTTTTTGCGGTGAACATTGTGTCTGTTTACTCACTGCTCATTGCTTTCATTCCAAGTCGCGCAGTGTCTTTTTATCCATATGTACACGAAATAGTCCCTGAGTTTTTRAGATATCGATCTTAAATTTTCTCATTTGTAACAACTGAAGATATCGGATCAGTATGGCATATAATTGCCACACAAGCTGATCGATTAAATTAAAGTCCTGGTACGAAATCTATGAAAATTGACATTGTAACATCTTAGGAGGATCTTATTGCTATGCTGTCTCTTTTCGTAACTTGCGAGTGGCTTTGAAATTGACAACATAGCAATGKGAGATCTGMATCAACTGCCAATATCGGATCACTATAGCATATAACTGCCTGGGCCGAAGTTAACTCGGCAAAGTTTTTGTTATGCTGATCTTAGTCTAGATTACTTTAGGTTAGGTACAAAGGCAAATTATTTGTAAGCCCACGAGTGCTCTCATTTGGACTGCTAAAGATGCTTGGCCGTTTTTATGTCTGGAACTCCTAGGTATGGATCAAAAAAAGTTGGGATACTATCATTGGGGCTAAGTTAGCCTTGCTAAGAGATTGCCATTCACTGGCTTCCTGACCACCACTTGCGCAGTTTGCTCGAAGCCCATAAATCGAGCGACACGATATTATATTATGTTAATTTTAAACTTYCAGAGAGAATATCTCTTTAGAAATAACTTAATTGTGTGGTCAAATATGATATCATCACCAAATSAAGTTAACGTTTTTATGTCTATCTTAATACAATAACTTTAATTAAAGCAAGGTGGAATTTAACTAATAGTTAGTGAAAACAGCAAGCTTTGAAGCTTTCTTTCTTGAATTATCTTTTTTCATTATGTGCTTGATTTCATTATCAATTCAAATGTTAAAATAGTGAAAATATTTTTTAAATTGTTTGTTGACTGCAATTATTGAGATTATTCTTCACAAATACTTACTCATGCGATGTATTTTATTTGAGGAAATTACTATCCAAGAAAACTCCAGTTTCGCCACTTACGTTTCCTAAGAACCCGAAATCWRYGAAAATTGACAATGTAGCCATCGGAAATCTGTTTGCTTTGCTGCACATTTTTGTAAGTTGTAAATCGTTTARAAAATTGGCAACATAGCAAGGGAAGATCTTCTTGCTATGTCGTTCATTTTCATAAGATAAGAGTTGCTATTAATTTTAAGATTATAACATAATTTAATGCAATAGAAAAATCGTACTTAATTTAGACTTACTTTTCAATAATGTTTCGATTCTAAAAACTGACTTACTTTACGCAAGCATTACTATATTTCATAGCATAATTTTCTTTATCATGTTTTGAATCTTTAAAGAAAATAAATATAAAACTCTTTAATTTMCAGCAACATTAAACGAATTGCTATACCAATTAAATTTCCTCTTGGCGTTCAGTGCGCCACAAGCGGTGGCCACAGGAGCGCTCAACCACCTAACGTTTTCTCAGATTTTTTTTCGCAAAGCAACTCAACCCTACTCAAGCAAACAACTGCACAACTACGCGCACCAGTTCAAATGGGGTCACCCCTGGGTGCCTGTTGGCTTTCCGACCAATCTGGCTGCCTGCAGCCGTTTGCTATTTGCTTGTCCGACTCGCTACCTGCTGGCAACTGCTCGCTGCAGCAAACAGAGATCAGGGTTATTGTTTTTATTGCATGCACATCGCTCCCGATTCTTATTGCTTTGCAGCTCTTTATGCATGCAACATCGTTCTGGGCATTCAACCTCAATATGCGAACGTGCGCTTGAGTGCTGACGTGCAACGCTGTGGCAAAGTGTAGTGTAGGGTTTGTCTTGTTGGGCCCTTTGGTTGTTCGTTTGCTTGTTGATACGGTTGTTGGTTTGGTTGTCGATAGGCCACCAACTATGCGCACTGTTGTTACTGTCACTCCGCGGCGCTGCTGGCGCTTGTCACATTCCCTAAGCAATTTAATCTGCATGCGTTTAAGCGATTAGTATTGCTGCTTTGCAGTTACAGTCTTAATGAGTGTGAATTGCGTGGGTTTGAATAAATTTGTATGCACAGTGCATAGTTTTAAGCTTGAGACAATGATGATTAGGACAGCACTATTGCCTCTAAATGCCCTTGATTAAAAGAAGTAACTGAAAATTTTGAACTGCAAAAGGCAGAGAGGTACTTCATTGCAAGGAGAACTATTTACTAAGAAAKTCAGATTGTCTTTACTAAAAAAAATTTTACCTTTGACTTCGCAAAGTCATACAGCTGTAGGCCCGAAACTTCAAAAGTTAATGCTATTTTATTTATTTTTGTAAGAAGGCTTTGTTAGGATCACCGTTCGATATTTTGATCTGTCCATATGCTCATAATAAAGATAAGCACATATTTGGCAATTTCATATGTAACTGATGAATTAAAGACCAGCACTCATTATTTTTATTTGTCAGTGGCAGCTGCTGCAGCTAAAAACAACWGCGGACCAACAGTCAGCTGCGATTGAAAAAGAGAAATGGTTCTCAAAGTGTAAAAATTCGATTCGAAGATCRGAAAGGCGGCAACAGTAGTCCATTTGCGCTTACATCAAGACTCCTCCCCGAGTAGCCGATATTGCGTACCATTTAAGACATACTCCAAACTCTTTATAGTAAGTATTTTTCATWAAAAGTAACAACATAGATATCAGATCTCTTATTGCTCTGTTGGCAATTTTCATAGATTTCGGGTTCTTATGAGAAAGCAAAAAGCAAGTAGTGAAACTCGAGTTTTCCTAGATAGTAAATTTTTCATAATAAAAGAATAAACTATTGAAATTCTAAATATATGCTATTACGTAACGTACGATAAATAATGGAAGAACTATGAAGAACATTATATTCAATAAAGAATTACCATACCAATTTGCAAAAAAAAAAAAAAAAAAAAAAAAATATAGAAATTAGTATTATTCCCTTCAATACAGACATAGCCTACGATAAAATGGTATTCACTCTATTGATTAACGAGAAGTGGGAATAGAGAATATATTTTTGCCAAAATTGGTGCAATAGTTTCTCATAACTGAGGCAATTATTAAAAAAAAATCCAAGAAATTACATCAGAGAGATAGCATTGCATAATACTGGTTGAAATCCTACGTAGTCTCTTCAAATTAAAGCTATAACCACAAATGGTTCTTCAAAGATATAAAAAGCTGCAAAAGGCTTGTTAATCACGAACTCATCCAAATGGACATGACGTATTCCTTCGTCTTTCGAAGTCAGCCGTAAAAGTTGAAATATTTGATTTCAAGTTTCGATATTGAGAATACTAAAACCATCAAGTACTAATGGTCACTATCCATATATTCTTCTTATTTCATTAGTGTACAAAATTTTTTAGGAATAAGAGGAGCTTCGCTTTACGGGATTTTAAAATGTTACAAAAAGATTCGACGTTTTTAAAGAAATTTTTTTAGGATGAGACCCATTTCTGGCTCAATGGGTGTGTAAACAAGCAAAATTGCCGCATTTGGGACAAATACCAACCTGAAGAGATTCAAGAGCTGCCATTTCGTCCAGAAAAATTAACTGTCAATGGCAACCGTTATCGCGACATACTAACTGATCATTTCATGACTTGGTTTTAACGAGACGCCGCGACTTCCCACACAACGCATCAATCAATGTATTTATTGAGGGAACTCTTCGGTGAGCCGATAATTTCACGTTTCGGGCCACCGGGATTGAGTGATATCACAACGTAAGAATTTTTCCTATGAGGATGTGTATATTCTAATGTCTGTGCAGACAACTCCACTTCCTTCGCGCAAAACATCACCCCTGCGCTTTGCTAGTTACCAGTCGAAATGCTCGAACGAGTCGTCGAAAATTGGACTCAATGGATGGACCATCTTAGACGYAGCCGTGGCCAATATTTGAAACAGTTTTTTGTTTTTTTTTGTTGTTAAAGTTGGCAGCCTTGGTATTAATCACACTTGTGCTTCTAGTGGTACTTGTGTTTTAATCCCTCTTTTCTTTGATAGTGTAGACTTTGATTACTGAACCATTCACCATCTTTCATAGACGTGCCAAAATCAGAATTTTTTTTCAAAWTTTTTTTTTTCCAAAATTTTTTTCTACAGAAGTCATGAACACTTTAGAAAATAAGTCTGAATGTGAAAAAATAATTTAATTTCAATTATAATCCAGAAAACATATGTATTGTCTGTACCATGTCTGCATCATCCTATAAACTACAAATTACATTGCTTCAATCAGAATAACATATCTATCACACATTAATCAATTTCTACACCGCCGAACATGTCCAATCAGCCGAACAAGTAGAAATGATTAAAGGGTTTGGTAGATTTAAATTCATCAATCACGGCTATGTCAAGGCAACGAAAATAAGAATCCGAACAGCTGTTAAACCGCAAAGGCAACAAATTCAAGGAACCGCTGAAGACAACAGATGGCGACAGATAAATATACATACACACATAGTCAATCGCATTTTCTGCATCAGTGGCCATATTGAACTGAGTTGGGGTGAAGAAAGTCGATATGTAAAATTATTTCACGATTTTCTTTATTTCTTGCTATGTGTTCCAACACGTGCTGAACCTGTCGCAGTTCCAAGTGAAATTACGCACACACATATATTTACTCCTACCGCCATTTRCTGTCAGTTAGTCAAGCACTCAAGCATTCGAACATACAATGGTACATATATTTCTCAACACTAAATCACAGTTTGACTCATCAGCTTTTGGTAATTCGGAGTTTCTCTRCCACCCTTTCCCTCGTATATTCTTCTCTCTCTTTTGACAATGTAATTTCTTGTTCGTTTTTATTGAATTTAAAGTGATTTTAGTTGCAGCGAATTTCCATAAATGATTGASTGCGTGATTCATTGAAAATTCATCAATCGCACACCTACACAAACTCGAGCACTATCATACAAGTATATATATGTATACATATATTTGAACAGGTAGATGATTCAATTTCGGTGATCAAATCTTCATTCAGTGAAAATTTCCTTCCAGCGAGTATTCTCTGGAGATCTGAGAACAAGGTATAGTCTTTGGGAGCCAAATGTGGGGAATTCGGCGTATGCCGAAGCAGTTCGAAGCCCACTCCAGGGAATTTTGACATCGTTTTCACTGACAAGGTGCGTTGGCTGCCTTTCTTTTGCTTCAAAAGCGGCCCTGCAATTATCTTCTTCATATGCTTCAGTCAGTTGGTATTGGTGGTCTTTCCTTTTTCAAGTTAAACAATAAGAATTATTCCATGTGTTCCCCAAAAAACGGACACCAGTCACAACACTGTCAATCAATTGCTAGCTATGGGATCTCTTATTTTCGTAAACCTCTTTTGAGGCGATTTTTACACCAGCAAAAACATTTGCTATTGACAGGAACCACTTGGTTTGAGGTTCATTTTGATAAAATTCTTATTTTTGGAAGGTGTAGCACCGAAAGAAATTCACGGACGAATGTTAAGAGGGTATAATGATTGTTTACCTACAATTACAATAGTAGAAAGATGGATTGATGAATTTAAACGTGGCCGTACAAGCCTTGAAGACTATTGACGTGAAGGATGTTCAAAAAGCGCATCAACACCAGAAATCATAGCCAAAATGCAAGCCTATGGTTTTAGAAGATCGTCGATTGACTGAGAGATTCGAATGCGACTTTCTCAGCAACATTTGGAGCGTTTTAAAAAGGATAAAGTGGATTTTGTACGTCGATTCATCACTATGGATGAGACTTGGGACTATCACCATGATTCTGAATCAAAACAAGAGTCTAAAGAGTGGTGTGAATCTGGTTGTTCGGATTCGAAAGGAGTTCGTGTCCAGAAGTCGGCCAAGATAGTTATGGCATGTGTTTTGAGATGCGAGAGGAATTTTTTTTTGTCAATTACTTGCAAATTAGTAAAAAAAATTAATTCTGAATATTATTGAAGGAAAAAATTCGTGAAAAATACACGGTTTGCAGAAGAAAAAATCCCATTTCATCGGGATAATGCACCGTGTGACAAGATCATTTTAACAATGGCTCAAGTTCATGAATTAAAGTTTGAATTGTTGGAGCAACCACCATATTCACCAGATCACCCCAGTGACTTCCATTTGCTTCCAGAACTAAAACAAAGTATGCGTGGCAAGCGTTTTTCGTTAAATGAAGAGGCCATAATGGCTGTTGAAGCATACTTTGCAGACCATCCGGATTCTCATTTCAGGGATAGGATCGATAGATTGGAGGAGCATTGGAACATGTATATAAATGTTCAGGGAGACTGTACTGTAATAAAGTGTATAGTATTTTGAATCATCAAATTGTGTTTTTCTTCTTAGTTAGTCTTCCCATATTAACTTCTTTCTACTTTAAGTCATATCCGCTAGCCCCATACTACTTTGGAGTTATTTGAGAACTCACAATTCGATCAACTTATAGCTGTCACTGAATGAGTTACATTAATAATTACCTAAATGTTTCTGCATAAAATTAAGTATGAGCATATGAAAATGTGGCAACTACTAATTAATGAATATTTTAGAAATTCAAAACGCGTTCGCATTCTGTCATTTCGTTAATTATTACTTTGCCCAATTCAACTGGGAAAAGTATGCTTTCAACACAATGCATCTCTGGGGACCGTGGCTAGCGCAAAGTACTATTAATATTGAAATTTTACAAAAACAACTAAATAAACATGAATTACAGGTTTTGGTGTTAAAGTGACATCCGGTAATAATGTGCAATTTGCTGTATTCGCTTATTAAATTAATAATTTAGTGCGTCTAGCGTGCAATATGAATACTAATTAAAATGCATAATTAAACTTAATGGATATGCTTTAGTCGGTATTATGACGGAAATACGATATTTTAAAGTAATTAAAATAAATAACAGCAAGTAGAGTAATGTAGAGCGGGGCTAACTCCATTTGGTAGTAGAGAACAATTGATTTTACATAAGATGGGCATTTTGATAAGCCAAAAATTGGTAGAGGCGTACGTTTTTAATAATATTTCATCAAGAATTTCGAAAAATGTTTGTACCGTTTTACGGTACGAATATTTTTTCTATATCTCTCAGATATGTATTTATGGTAAATTCTTTCAGTGATGTTCCATGTTAAATTTTCCAGAATAAAAAGTACCGATTTATTTTAAAATTTGGCCATTTTCCTCATACACATATATACATATGCACATAGGTATGTATGATTATGAATGTATTCACTCTTAACGTTGTTCCATTGAGATGTTTTTGCCTCAAAAAAATTTACCGAATTACGGTACAATATTTAAATTCATCCATTCTTCTCATTTGTGCACTCTTAATATTCCTCCATTGTAATTTTTGCGTAAAAAATGTACCGAATTACGGTACAATATTTAAATTCATCCATTCTTCTCATTTGTGTACTCTTAATATTCCTCCATTGTAATTTTTGAGTAAAAAATGTACCGAATTACGGTACAATATCTAAATTCATCCATTCTTCTCATTTATGCACTTTTAATGATGTTTCTTTTGAGCTTCCTACATTAAAAGAATGTACCGAATTACGGTACAATATCTAAATTCATCCATTCTTCTCATTTATACACTTTTAATGATGTTTCTTTTGCGCTTCCTACATTATAAGAATGTACCGAATTACGGTATAATATCTAAATTAATTTATTCCTCTCATAACATCACATTGTACACTTAACGTTGTTACTTTGAGATTTTTGCATTAAAACTGTACCGAATTACGGTACAATATCTAAGTTCGTTCATTTATCACTGTGGTATTCCCTATAGAATTTTTTGAGAAAAATGGTACCGCGTAACTGTACAAAATTTTCATTTTTCCATTCAAATTATATATATACGTTTAATTGTTTTTCATTTAGAAATTTGCAGGAATGAAATTTTTACCGTATTATTATGCAATACCCAAATTTGTCCATTCCTCTTACTTATGCAATTATGTGCGGAAAAATATGCATTTTATAAGTACGTTTAAGTATAACAGCAGAGATTGTTGGAAAATGCCACTCCTTATTTGTTCAAGATGACAGTAGCAAAAATATTCATATAAATCACTTACAAGTATTTATAGCAAATGAATTGTTATGGAAAACCACTTGTCCACTTTACTGGTCGTATTCAATTTTTATGGTTATTTATTTCCCTTTCTACTTTGTTTTCACTCTCATGCCACAAAATGTAACATGCAACGAGACGTGTGTATAACATAAAAAATAAAACAATGCGTTTTTTATAAGCAGCACTATGTGCTTCTGTTGAGCTTTATTACAAAACTGAAAACACTTAACTTTAAGGTTTATAATCTAACCTATGCTTGAGCCGGCCTACGTGACCAAAGATGCTTGGTCAGCTAAAAGGGTTTGCGCGTGTTTCGCTCACTTA
>NW_017535075.1:0-3673 GCF_001853355.1 Bactrocera latifrons
TCTAGCATATAATGTGGGAATGGAATTTATGTAGAAGTTCATAAAATGTTGTGTTAACTTATATAAATATGCTGAATGGCCGATGGCAACGCATTATGCCGATTATAATAGTGGATTTCAGCACATTGCTCGGGAAATAGCAACACAGCAGTGAAGTAGTAAACTACTCAGCAGGTACACAGGTTTAATTTTAGATTTTACTGAATGAAATCGAACTAGTCAGCAAAATATCACACACTAATCGTAAAACAACGAGGTCCAAACTAGCTAAAGGAAGCCTTCACTTGAAGTAGGCAAGTAGTAGAATAGGTAGGTAAAAAAGATGAATTTCTTTTATAAATATAATATACAAATAATTTTGTTTTGGAAAGCATATTATTTTTATGTTATTTAAAATTTTATATTTTTTCGCTAGTCAATGATGTTTTCGTCAAAGTAAAATACAGTAAAAAATAGAGAAGTTCCAAGTTTTGGATAACAATTAGACTAGAAACATTTCTCGATTTGTAGCTACTTTATGATACATCGGGCGATCCAAGTAGAGGTACTATTTCCAATAGCCTTTTTTGACTCAGCCTTGTGAAACTGTCATGCGATTTTTGTTCAGTTGTTTCATCATCGAAAGACTTACGCCTAAACAACTTTTACAAATCGTTCAACTTTATTACAAAAATTCACGTTCTGTAAAGAATATGTTTCGTGCGCTTCGTTCAACTTATGGGCAACATAATCGGCCTACTGACCATACTATTTGCAACACCATCACCCATTTTGAGAGCCAACATTCATTATTGGATAATATTCGACTGAAAATGCGTATACACACGAAGACCATGGAAAGTCGGTTTGACGATGTTCGCAGCAACTCGGACTGATGTATGAAATGACTTGGAGCAATTTACGTCGAGATCTTAAATTGAAAGCGTACAAAACACAGCTTGTACAAGAACTGAAGCCGCTAGACCTTCCAAAGCGACATCGCTTCGCTTTGTGAGCTTTTGAAAAGTTCCAGGAAGATCCGAGGTTTTCGAGCCAAATTTTGTTCAACGATGTGGCCAATTTCTGGCTAAATGGGTAAGTAAACAAGCGAAATTGATGCATTTGGGACGAGGAGAAACCTGGAGAGATTCAAGAGCTGCTGACAACGTAACCGTCAAAGGCGGCCTTTACCGCTTCATGGTGAGCAGATCATTTCACGTTTGGGCCAGTCGATTGGCCACCAAGATCGAGTGATATCACAGCGTCAGTCTTTTTACTGTATGTATAGGAAGTCTGAAGTCTATGCGGACAATTCCGCTTCGATTCAGGCTTTGGAGCAAAACATCACGTGTGTCATTCGCTAATTACTAGTTGGAATGCTCGAACGAGTAACAAAAATTGAACTCAAAGGTTGGATCATCTAAGACGTAGCCGCGACCAAAATTTAAAAGAGTCAAATTATCAAAAAATTAAGGCCGAAAAATGATCTTTCGAATGATAATAAAAATTCTCCATTAAATTTGAAGTTACTGTGTTTTTTCGTTAAAAAAGTAGGGAACCTCGAAATGGATCAAAGCACTTTATATCAAATATACTTTTATTTCAGAATATTCTCCAAAAAATGATCCGGCAAATAGTCTCTCAGATATGAGCGTGTTCGTAAGAAGTTTTAAACTTTTTGTAAATGGGTCTCAAAAGTTTAAACGCGTATTTCTCGCAAAGGTGCTCCACCGACTCGGCTTGAAAATCGACCTTCTTAGATACATACATATATGTAAGTCAGGGAATGGTCCTACTTTGGAAGATCGGATACGTGAGCAATCCCATTTTTTTTTTAATGAATTAAAGTGCATTCAATTCTTTAAATATAGTTTTTTTCGAAAACTGTGTCTTTTTGTAACTTGTTCTCTACTTCATGTACGTTTGATCGGAACTAAACAAGATATATGTCGCTCTTTAAGTATTCGAGCAAAATGTGTGGACCTATTTTTAATGAAAACGTGAAAATATTCAATACCCTAACTGTTATTGGCAGGACCTGCAGTGAGGAAATGTTCATTGCTCAAGTAGTGAAAGATCCCATTTAGTCTTTACAATTGGGGTCGATTGTGGAAAGATGAATAAAAGTGCAAAAGTGCTCGAACCAAATTGAGGAGAAGAAACCCCCATCTTAATAAAAACTATAGTCATAACGAATAAAATTTAGTTAAAATTTCTTATTACAACATAAATTCAGAAAAAAAGAAAAGTGAAAAAAATATTAAAAAGCAATTAAACAAAAAACAAACAGAAAGTTGGCCACTCTACCCAAAAGATTTATAATTACAAATTATCTAATATGTCAGCAAAGTTCAATTGTATCATATTACAACAAAAGCAACAACGAAAATTGTGTATTATGTTATAGCCGGTTGAAGCGCATTTGATGCGCATGCGTAACAGCACAGACCAAGTGGCAGCTAAACAAACAGGCGAACGATTGCCGCAATCAAGCGATTAACAGCATTGAGAAAGAAATTTGATAATTACAAAAAAAGTCAAGAAATACAAAAATATTGCTAAAAGAAAAGCACACATTTGGATGGCGAGTTTACTTGAGTGGCGGAGCGCCGCGCTGTCGGATGACGTTGAGTAGGCATTTGAAGTGCTAAATTTTTGTGAAAAGTGAAAGTGCAGTCAAGCTGAACCGCAAGCACTTGTTATGCATGCGCTTACATTACTTATGCATATATGCATGTAAGTATATACAATTATATATTTAAGTGTGTGTGTGTGTGTAAGTGGTGGCAAGACAAATGCAGTTGTAGCAACTCAGCGCATTCGTTCGAAATACAAGCCAGTATTGGCGCTGCTTCGTTTTCTCCTCACCCACTTTACATACAAATGTATATGTGTTTCTGTCTCCACTTGAGCCCAGTCAACAATGCTGAGATAAAGTGGCGTGCTTTTCTGATTTACAATTATTTAGAAAATCGAAATTCGACAAGGCATTTTCACACAGATTCTCAGCAGCGCAAGAAAAAATTTCGAACATTGTAATTATTGTAGAAAAAAATGTGAAAAAGTAAAAAATTATAAAAAAAATTATAAAAAAAAATAAAAAAAAAATTATTATAAATACGCCTCTATTGTACCGCCTAACTTATCTTATACAACAACAATACCAACCAACTGCAGCTGCACTGAAATGTGGCTCAACTGCATAAATAAACACCAACGATCGAGTGTGTGTGTATTAGTACAAGTGCCTAAATGTGGCATGAAAATGTCTACATTTGCGCATGCGTGTCATGTGAGCTTAGTGAATGTGGCTTATTTGCACATATTTGTAAGCAATAAGTCCACATTGGCGCTCGTTGTGGCCGCTGGCGTGCATGATTGCCTTTAGGTTGGTCAATAGAGGAATAATTGCGTTTAATGTGTACATTAATGAATTTCTCGGAATACCTTAGCACATACATACATACATATGTGTATGTAAGCATTGCCTGTACAAACAATTTTGCATTTATGCACTCGCATTAAATTTGTGGAATTAATAATAATTTCATTTCTAGCAAATGTGCAACTTGCCACATGCCATGCGGGAATATAGCTAAAAATATAAGTTTTCAGGAGGTTTTGGCTACTGGTAGAGGCAGAGAAGAAAGCTAAAAGAATATTAATGTAACAAAATGTATTATATTAAATTTAT
>NW_017535075.1:3733-12655 GCF_001853355.1 Bactrocera latifrons
TGTTACTAATTAAGCACTGTTTTGTACTTGTATTGTTATATTTATTATATATTATAAAGCAAGAAGTATTTTTTAAGAGGTATTTATTTTTTTTTTTTATAAAATGAGTAAAGTGGGTTTTAGTGATATTTGCTACAGTGGTCACTGTCTCTTATACACATCTAGATGTGTATAAGAGACAGGCAAAAAAATTTAAAAAAAATTCTTTTAATAATGGTATTTTTTTTAAATATATACATAGATATTTTATTATTAGTATTTTTTCAAATTATTTCAAATTTTAAGTAAGCATTTTTATTAAAATTTTTTTTTTTACCGATTTTTATCATGCAAACAAATTGAACAAAGAGCTTGCATGAAATTTTGAGTTTTCAATGCAATTTCCCTTACGAAATCTTTGAAAATGCACACGGCATTGAGTGTATATGTCGTGAAGTCATCGAAAATTTCCCGCATGGAAGTCGTCCATCTTCCTTTATTAATGACGATAACACAGAAAAAAGTTTAAAAGCAGTACTTGGAAATCGTGGTGTTGGCAATCAAGAAATAGCTGAGGTGCTCAACATCCTTTATGGATCGACTCAAGAGATTTTGATAAAGTTTTGGGTGTGAAGTGAGTCAATGCTAGACTGGTACTAAAAGACTTCAAACTTTTACAAAAATGACTTCGAGTATATTCATGAAACGCATAATTATTCGGGACGAGACTTGGGTTTATGAATATGACATCGAAACTGATGCAAAACCGCTTATTTTGATAAATACGGGTCAAATTTGATGAGATATACAGTAGCTGAAATTATTGAAAAATTTAATAAATTTATAATAATATGATAAAGTAAGCTATAGAAATATTGGGAAAGAACTAAATATAGCAAAGCAGCACTGTGATATTTCTGACACGAAAGAATCCACTTAAACCATTGTTGAAGGGATCAAACCCAAAGGAATCACTCTAGCCAAAAGGGTCCAAGAATAAACTCCCGACTATTTAAATGTGAAAATAGTGAAAACAGAGAAGCTATTATCGACCAGTTTTTCACCATACGCCAAACCATGCACCATACGCACCTCTTCGAAAAGAGGCTATCACTGTACTACTGTCTGATACTGTCTGAACTTGGTCTCGTTTAAGATCTCACCGAGCCGATCGATACCATGCGAGGTTGCGAGGTGCGACACTGACATTATAGTTCATCGAATCAAGCGACAGCGGCTCTGTTCAAACTTGAATTGCAATTGATCTCTACAATTAGCGCAAATAACGAAGAGAAGAAACGACTGGCGAGCTGTTGTTAACTCGGCTATAAGTGCTCCAGGAGTTATTAACACTTGAGGTTAACCCATAACGACCAAGTAGATCGGACGGAAAGTGAATGGTTATCAATATCAAATTTAAATATTTAGTATGTAGTTTCTATCTACAAGTTCTAAAGTTGGATCTCTGAACGCCAATTTCAGGTTATGATAATCTTCATATTATTTTTCTCTGTTGAGCATCATTAAATTTCCTTTCATATACCTACGATATACAGTTAACAGAGAATATTTTAATCCTCTTCAATTATTTTAAGCTCAACGCCATATTCGCTCTTGCAATGGTAGCTTCTATTACTGCTGTAGCAGGGCTCCGGATAATGACACGAAATATACTGCCTGTATGAACAAAGTTTAGGCACAAATTTCGTTGATCAAGCGCGTCGTAGCGGCAACCGCCACTCCATGGCTGCCGCTACACATTTTCATTTATGCACATAACAAATTGCAGTACTTATAACATATGCCTTTGTAGAGTGGGAACAAATTCTCAGGGCAATAAATTCTATCACCGACAAATGTATATACGCAATTAGGTCCATAGATTCATATACAATGTATAAACTTCAATATTCAAAGAGTGTAAAACTCACATTCAATTAATAACAACAAATGCTGTATGCAATGGCTTCCATACACACAAACATTGATGCAACCACAAACAATTTTATGACAGCTGTGTGTAAGCAATTTGCATTTTCATCTGGGATGATTAACCATATTTCGCATTCGATTGCATCTGGAAGTGGCAAACGCCTCGCAAAGTGCAATCACACCGACCACGCCAACCGCAGCGACTGTGGCAGCGGCTGTGGCAGCAACAACGTTGACACAAATACACACAATTAGCGCTCGCCCTGCGCCGAACTCCAGCTCCGGCGCCGCCGGCAACTCTCAACTACGCCTCTAAGCTGAATTGCTTTTATCGTGTTCATTGCGTTCATCCGTTCATGTTTCATATTGTTCATATAACCGTTACATTGCATATCATTTGAGTGTCTTTCAAATTAAAAGCAACAATAACAATAAAACTAATAGAAAATCATATATTGTGTATACGTTTATGTTTTTGCTTTTTGCAAATGACAGGAAATAGTGGTGTGGTTGATGAGCTTGATTTTAAAGGGGTTAAGTTTTTGGGGACATTTGTAATTTATTTCAAAAACTTGTATACAATTTAGTGGGAATCAATCTTAGAAGGAAATATTACATAATACAATGTTCTATAACTGTTTTAAAATTGTTTGGATTTTACAAGGTAACTCCACCGGGAAGGTCTAGAAAAAGACAACGAGAGAAAAAGAGAGAGAGGAAGATAAAGAGAGAGAGAAGAAATGAAGACAGGAGAATATAATAATATAAAGCCCTTGAAATTTAAAACGAAAAGGGATCAAGAAGACAATACAGAATTACAAAGCGGCTAACGCAATTCCTAACCTCATTCAATAAGTGTTGGGAAATATATACTACTAGTAAGTAAATACATTAAGAAACCCGAGGATCTGTAAACATGATTTCCTTTAATCATTTTCAATGGAGCTCTAGTAGAAAGTATTAATCTTAAATGATGTGTAAAAAGCGAACAGTGATTGGATCCGTACCGTAGCCGAGATACGAGACTTAGTTAACCTAAAAATAGGAGTTTAACACAAAATTTTATCTACCCGACCCTTATGGGGAACACAAGGAACTTTCTTGTTTAAAGGTCTCCTATAGTTTTTCAATATAATCTGTACACTTCCTTCGCATGATAAAATTTGATTTTCTCTAACCAGGGGTTCTAGATATAATGCTTTCACTTCCAATTAAGATAATGGAGAATTTTTGCAAAGTTGAATGAAAAAGAAATACTCAATCAAATTCTAAAAGTACGGATCAAATTTGACCTTATAATATCGGATCAAATTTGAGCCGAACGTTTCACGTATTTTAATGCAAATCGTTGCTATTATGTTCAAATTAAGCTTTTGAGCTTATAAAAGCGAATGACATTTAATGGCTCAAAGCGCCTCTTCCGAAGCAGATTTTTTCGTTACGAAAACAGAAAAAGTCAATAATCAATCTGGTGAATACGCTGGCTGATCGATAACGCTCATTTCGTGTTTGACCAAAATTTTAGTCACAACGGTGCTAGAAGATGACTGCGCGTTATCATATCGAAAAATATATGTCTGTAATCGACGCCGGTATAATCAAAGAAAATAACGGCATTTTCTTACTTGTTTCGGCCTGTTTTTTTTTTATTCAAGCACAGTCTCTTTAATTTTTCGATGTTATCGTCTATAACAGAGCTGGATGGACGACTCGCATGAGTCAAATTTTCGATGACTTTACAACCTTAACCGAATGCCTTCTGCCGCTCAACCACTTGTGTTTGTGATAAAATATAACTCCACAAGGTGTTCTTTAATGTCCAAGCCGAACACTGTGTCATCTCAACTTAAGTACTTTGCTAAACTAGGTCTCACTGAAGAATTAAAAATTTCAAATTCAATATCGTAGGAAATTCAAGATGAGTTTGGAAATATTCTTTTCGGTTAAATATATTTCGGACTCATTTCGAAAGCGAAAAAGTTATTTTCCCTATTTCTTAGAAGAAATAAAAATCGAAATCGATTTTTTTCGCTATTCCTTGAAAGAATTCAAAATTTCCGGAAAACGTTTCGAAATCGAAAAAAATTTTTTTTAGATTTCTTTCGCCACTCCTTAGAATAATTCAAAATTTCAAAGTCAATTTCGTGGAGAACTCCAGAAGAACTTGAGAATATTATTTTCCGCAAAGTGTTTTTTTGGACTCATTTCGAAATCGCAAATATATTTGTTTCAACGTTTTTCGCTATGCATTTGGAAAATTATTTTTAAAAACTCAGCATACAAGAAAATGCACAATTAAGTCATCTCAGTTCAAAATTTAAAAAAATTTAGAATTGTGTGTAATAGCCAGTCTTTGAATAAAAAAGGAATAAAATCTGACTTAGAATGTATGATATTAGGAAGTGAACTCGCGATGAGCTAGAGACAATTTATTTTTTGAATATAATTAATGAAGTAAATGAAAAAATTCGAATTCGAATTTAGACCAAATTTAGATAATTTTTTTTGAAGTTAGTGAAAATTAAAAAAATCAAATTCGAAATTAGTCCGAATTTCGATTTCGAATTTCTGAGTATTTTTTTTTTTGTTTTTTGCAATGCGTTCTTTATCATTATTTATTAATCGCCGATTTAAAAAAATCGATACATAAGCTTGTAAAGTGTAGTTCATAGTTAAATGTTCTGCGAATTCGAATAAGCCCGTTTTATCATTTTAAATAGACTAAGAAATAATATTTCTAAACAGTATATAAAATATGTTAAATTCCTAGATCACATATTAGAAATTTTTTCGAAATTCTTTTATTTATTTATAAATCCTCAGACACCAAACATCTAAAACAAATCTTTAAATTCCATAAATATTATATTTGATAAAATAGAAAAACCCCAGCTGTGAGTACGAAAACTTTACCCAAACATCATATGCTCTTCTCATATGCACTTATTCTTTCCGGTTAACATAAAAACGGTTCAAAATAACAATACTCATGCATTTTATAGTTTGTATGGTACAACTTTTTTCTTTGTTTATGTTTTTCTGACTTAGTTTATGGCTTGAAGTTTGCCAACAACACGACAACAAGAAGTCGCAGCATGCATTTGTGCAATTCTAAAAAGCAGCAAAAATCTACACGTATATTGTATTTAAAACGTTCATACAATTGTCTGTTCCTTAAGTGGTGCAAAGTCGAGAAAATGTGGTTTCAGTTTTTATTTGTTCCTTTGCAATTGCTTTTTCTGCGCGCTTTTGTCGGCATGTTATAGTTTTTGTCATTTTATATGTGGGTCAGTGTCGAATGGAGTTAAAACGCGAAAAAGCGAAAACGTAGAAACATAAGAACACAAATGCTAAAGCTTGTAGAAAAAAATTAGAATAGCAATTTCACTAAATAAGATAAGAGTTTTTCTGAGTGCTTTTCTTTTTTGTTGATATATGGCTTTTAAGATAGTCGCCGACTGATTTATGCATTACACTTGCAGATATGTATGGTTGTAAACCTAGATTTTTTTGTTGTACCGAAGTCAACGGATATTGAACTAAGCATAAAAAATATAATTAACCTCTCACACGCTTAAAAATACAATAACAAGTGGGTAGCTAATTCAAAAATGGCAGCTGGGTCAGCAGTGCGTATGATAAATATTCAAATAATGCGCAGCATAAATGTTTCGCTTGACTTCAGCTGCTTTTGCAATGAGATCACGGAGGTTTAGATTCTTCGAAAAACTTGATGTGCTAATAAAGTTCGAAAATATAATAATTCGAACTCAAATCTCTCCAAAAGGTTGATCATTACTCCTGTAAAAAAAACTTTTTCGAAAACTTCACAGCTGCGCGATTATTTACTTCCTCAATTCAGCTAATTTACTCTTATGTTGTGTTCATTTTGGCAAATTGCTTTATCAAATTAGACTGAAATACGCACGCCTACAACCAATTACAATTTTGGCATATTAAAGCAAAACCAATGCCAGAATTATTAATTTTTTAGGTATTCAACAACCAGAAAATGACACATTTGACATTTATTGAGATTGAAATGATTTAATTAAACCACAAACGGACTGGAGAAGATATATGATGACACAGATTTTAATGTCATAAGCACATAACTTAGTTATTTTTGGTCAAATGTTAATTGCCAAATCATTTCACTCAATTAGTTATGGCTAAAATTGTGCGCCGAAACTGAAATGTTGAATCATAACGTTCCAGTAGACATTCATTATATGTATGTGAGAATTCCATAATTATAAAATGCAGTTATATAATATATTTATCAAACAAATAGTTCAATGAAACAATTTTCAAACAACTACATACACTTATATACTCACTACTGTGGGAAAAAATGGTAAGACTTTTTAATGTAATTGTACGCGAAAATACATTCGCTGAAATGTTTTTTTTCTATGTTTAATCGTTGGTGACATCTGAGCCCAATGTCACACTAAAATAATCATTATTGTTTAGTATACGCTTGCCTTTCTGAATTACATAAAGATCAATCGAAGATTTTTACGATGAGTGAAATTACTCAACAAAGAAGTTGCATTAAATTTTGTGTGCAGAACCAAATTTCTAGTGCCGAAACGTTCAGAATGTTGAAATGGGTCTTTAATGATAATTGTTTGTTACAAGTAATAAGTGCTTTTGATTATTACAAACTATTCAAAGAGGGTCGAGGACGCGTTGATGAAGAATTATATCCTGTACGGCCATCAACATCAACTGATGATCGGTCATTTCAATAAAAATAAATGAATTGAGAATCGACGATTAACAGCCAGAGATCTTAATGACATCCTTGGAGTATCGGAAGAATCAGTGAAAGCCATTTCGCAAAACAGAATAACGTTAACGTCTGTGAAACAATGCTTTCCAACTACCGTGATGTCATGAAACGTAATATTACTGGCGATCCGGAAACATACGATCAATCGGCTGAATATCGTGGCAAAGGTGAGCCGAAACCGAAAAAACCACGTTATAGTAGGTCAAAAATCGAGCTTGTGTTGACAGTTTTCTTCGCTTATCGGAGTGTGGTGCAAGAAATACTATTTGAGTGTTATGCGTCGTTTGCGCAAAGTGGGAGAGAGAGAAAGCGGCCAGCATAGGGTGTATAAAAAGCTGTTTGTTCTATTCGCCACTATTTGAAATGAATTGACAAAAGAAGAGAAATCTAAAAAAAAAAAAAAACTACAAAAAAAAAAAAAAAAAAAAAAAAAAAAACGGATTACATATCAAAATCTTAAAGAATCGTTAATTTATTTTCTTTGAGTTAATAGATGATTTATTTTACTTCGACAAATATTTTTTTCATGGGGTTTCTTTTTGGGTAACTCTCGTACACACAAGTATTTTACAACTATAAATTTATGTTAATGTACAAACATAATAACTCTAACGGTAAATTCGATTTTGCCTTTAATTGTCAATCTATTACACCATATATTAGAACTGCCGCAATTAACACCAAGCATAATTAAGCATATATACTATAGTATGGTTAGTAAACAAGTTAGCACGAATGGATTAACAAAAGTCAATTAAAGGCCGAAAAACATCGCACACAAATTGCAACAAATATTGGTACAAAACACCATTACAAAATTTGTATGTATGCCTGTCCATTCAAGCTATTCAAGCGTAATAAGTAGATCGAATATTGGAAAATTATAGTTATATATATAAATTTAGTTGCGTTTTGTAAAATTAATTGATAGTTTATTCTCTTGAATCGTGTCATTGTCGGTTCGCTTCAGTGGACAACTGAAATCGTGTTGCATGCAATAAGCGAGAAAAACATGTGCCAATACTGTTATTTGCAACTTTTCAGTCCCAGTTATTTGGTATGTTCATTAAAATGAACTGTAATTGGAAATATAATATCAGTGCAAAAAATATGTATGAAGATAGATGAAGCTATCCGCGACACTTCTCTGTAATCATTTCTATTCTATTCCAGTGACTTTGAACGGAACTAGTGCTAGTCAAAGTTGGGTTGTCAAAATCTAACTAAAAATTACTCAATTTTTTATGTAAGTAAAGCGAAGCTTAAATTGTTTTGTTGATCGATCCATACAAATGTAAAGAGATAAATATTTTTTTGAAGATTGATATCCCTTTCATGTACCTCTGGCACCCCTTTTAAGTAAGCTATTTGTTTAAGACGCGCTTTTTAACAAAGAGAAAAGTTTAGCAAAAAGTATGTTCGGAAGTTTTATGTTTCCAATAGAACCACGGCTAAAGAACATTGAAATGTCTGCAAAAGTGCTTTGGGGAAGTCATCAATCGTGTCGCCCATACACCTCTGTTAATGAATATAACATCGAAAATTTTAAAGAAACAGTATGTGAAGAACGTCGTGTTGGCTTTAGAGTGATAGCAGAGGATTGGACCGACTCAGAATATCTTCGTTAATGTTTTGGGTATGAAATGTATCAATTCTATACTTATATGTAGAGACCTGAAACTTTTGTAAAAACGACTTCGAGTTCGCTAAAGAAATGCTTGTAAATGCGGCTGTGAACTTTACATTCATCAAACGTAACGTTAATGATGACAAGACGTTGTTTTTCTCTTTTTTCATACTTTCTTTTTGCTAGGCGTTGATGTTTGACGATGAATATCTCGTATACGATTAACTTGCTCGAAAAATTATGTAGGCCATTTTTGTAGAGCAGAAAATTTCTTACAAGACTTTGAGTTTGGCAATTTAAAGTGATTTATTTTCATTGAGTTTTTATTTACCCACCACAAATAGTAAACATAGTATCTCAATAAGGTTTAGATTTTACAAACAAACAATATGTTAGGGGCACAAAATGTCAAGAGTTATAATAACTCAACAATTTTTTACCAAATTCGGATTATTAATTAATATAAGCTCTCGATAAAAATCAATTTTTGTACTTACAATTTCCACTTCAAAATATTAGTTGAATTATTATATGTTGTGTAGCAGCAGCTCTGGCCGATTAAGGAAGTATATGCTGATTTTCTGTA
>NW_017535075.1:13404-15190 GCF_001853355.1 Bactrocera latifrons
GTGTATGTTTGTAACAATAAAAAATTTTAATAAAATTTTTAGTTTTTTTCATGAGAAAAAATCGTTGAAAATTTCTGTTTTAACCGGATGAAATCCATTTAAACTCCTGAAGGAGTTCTCATTTTTTCAGAGGTTGCGAATTCTAGCAGATTTGGAAAATTTTCAAACATCGGAAAACCAAATAATGTTATCTGAAATAGTATATATATGTAGTATGAACGAGTCATACTTACATATGTACACAGAATATTAGTCCGGTGAACCAAAGCAAAGCCCCGGCTCGGTCTTCTTGTGCTAGTAAAATTTCTTCGGCAAATATTGATATTGAATTTATGTATATCATTGTAGAAAAGCTAATAATAATGATAAAATCTGCCATCGTCTGCTTTATACCCTAAGCAACTTTATATTAAGTCTATATGCATAAAAAGTGTTCCAATAAATATTTCCATATGTGTGTACATATATAAACAAATATATATATGTACATCTGTATATATGTAAGTATGTCCACCCATGGCCACCAGCTGCATTTGTTAGGTATTTAAAGGTCGTTCCTCTTCTCTTGGTTTTAAACGCATTTCGATACACATTTAATGAAATTCAATGTCAACATAGCAGACTCATTATATAATAGGCATGAGCTGAATAAAAACTAAATAACTAAATGAGGTAACACATACTAAACAGAGGAGGGTTAATCAAAAAAAGAAAGATGACTTGAAAGTTATGCAAAGAAAAATTAAAAATGCAAAATAAAAATAAAACAAAGTTGGAGAAGCAAAGATAGTTAAATAAACAAAAGGCACTAGGCCATGCCATATGTGGAGAATGTGTAGCGAAAATATTATATTTAAATGCGTGTCTGGGGAGGTCTGCCTTGCTGAGATGTGCAGTTTAGCTTAGTAAAACATTATATGTACATAATTATAATTAAACATATATACGCACATTTTTATCATTTTTATGTACATATGTAATATATGAAGTTGTAATGTGTTAAATGTATGTTTAACTGTTCTTAAATGAGAGTGCGAATTAAATGTAAGCATTAGGGTGGTGGTTTTTTTTTTTTTTTGAGAATATATAATTTCCTCTGGTACAGGGTGGTGCCGCGAAATAAGACAGCAGATTAAGATGTGTAATGATGATCAGATGGTGATGGTGATAATCGTAACAGTGATAATGATTTTGTTGATGATGATTAAAAATTGAGAACGATGAAAATTTTGATGATGATGATGATGAAGATAAATATAAAGATGAAAATAATGATAAAGGTGAAGGTGAAGATGAAGATAAATATAAAAAAATAATGATACTGATAATGATGAGGACGATGATGATGATTTTTTAATGGCGATTATGAAGATTGTGATGATTACTTTGATAATGATGAAAATGAAGAGGACAAAGAAAATGATATTGATGAAGAGAATCATATTGATGCTGACAATTGTTATAATAATGATATGATGATAATAGCGATTATGATTAATGATGTTGGTGATAAGGAATAAATCATAATTATATTGATGTTTATAACGACGATGATGAATGATGAAGGAATCATAATGATTTTTACGCTAATTAGACAGCACCAGTGAATGGTATCACTGACGTTTTTTTTTTGTTTGTTTTTTGATGCTTTTTCTTATCTCGAAATAAATTTTTACATTTTTTGGAGACAAATTTATAAACATTTCATAATTGCTGAGTGTAAAACGTATACCAGATGAAGAAAAAAGTTATATTTCCAATATATATATTTGGAAAAGACAGACAT
>NW_017535075.1:15250-36552 GCF_001853355.1 Bactrocera latifrons
TAATAAAAATGCACACTTCAATTTGAACTTACTTTAGTTATACATTTCTTATAGCACTTAGTCTTACGGCCGGCTACATAAGAGCAGTTAAAGTGCCCACGCTAGTAAGTACATGCTTAAGAAATTAAATATTAATATATATGTACATATGTAAAAAGCGCTGACCACTTGGTTCTGTCTGCCACTTTGCTTGCAGTTTGTCTTTTCAATTAGCGGAATGGGTGTTACGCTAATAACCTGCAACACCTACTTAGCACCGCTATTTTACACATATATGTGTTTGTATGTGTGTAATTATGCTATAAAAGTAGCCAGCTGACAAATTAAGAGTTCCGCAGCAGCTCAGAGACACATTTGAAAAGCAGACCGAAGTAATGCTTACAACACAAACAAACTTACGAAAGCAAAGAATTAAGTATATGGTTGGCTAAGTGGACTTTAAAAGGCCTTTAAAATAGGTATTAGCGCCACCCGAGCACATGCAGACTTATTACTAATATAAAAGAAGGTAAAATTGAATATACAATGTGTATGTGCGCTAAGGCAAAATAATAGAGCCATACGGAAGTCTAAAAGTTTGTTAATATCTAAAGTGTGTACTCACTCAATTAATGTTACTAATTAAGCACTGTTTTGTACTTGTATTGTTATATTTATTATATATTATAAAGCAAGAAGTATTTTTTAAGAGGTATTTATTTTTTTTTTTTATAAAATGAGTAAAGTGGGTTTTAGTGATATTTGCTACAGTGGTCACTGTCTCTTATACACATCTTTTTTTATTTTTTTTTTGAATTTTATACAAATAAGAAAAGAAGAAACGTTAACTTCGGAAGTTTTAAAGCAACAAAACTCTTCTCATATTTTTTATGGCATATAGGGCCATAAATAGTTCTTTGTCTTGATTATGATCATCCAGTTTGTATGACAGGTATATGTTATATTGATCCGATCTGAACAATCCGTTCGGAAATTATAACACTGTCTTAGATAATAATCTGTGCCGAATTTCACGAAGCTGTCTTGTGAAATAAAAAAGTTTTCCATACCTGTACTTGATTTTGGTCGGTCGGTTTGAATACAGCTATATGTTAAAGTAGTCCGATCTCAACAATTTGTTCGAAGATTATAACACTAACTTAAACAATAATATATACCAAAGTTTGTGAGCCTATCTTTTCAATTAAAAAAAGCTTTGATACAAGAACTTATAGCAATAAAACCTTAATTACTATGAGCTCCGCTGATCTGCATTCAGTTTAGTGATCATGCTTTATTTCAGACATATTATACAATGATATAATAAAAATCAAAAATGTGCAAAAAGCGTGTATGTTGCACGAAAGTTAGACTTTGAGCAAACAATTTTAAACAATTCTAAGAGATAAAAAAAATTGCATTTCACATAATTTATCACCAACTCAAAGTTCGTAAGTAATTATAAGTAGTTTTAAGTTTAAGTTTAGTAGTCTGAAAGTTGAATGACTCGGCTAGGTACAAAAAACTAGACAAATTTCGTGGGAACCGACTGCAAAGGCATACATGCACACATTATAAAAATAAGTGTTGGTTAATAATGTGTACAAATGATATAAATCTAGTCTTTTTAAAGAGTTTTTTCTCGATACGTTCTGGGAGAACTTCTGTAACCGGCATACGCTTCAATATTTCTGCATGAAAAAATTATGCTACAGTGTCAAAAGTGTTCTCAATAATGTACAAAATAATAAAAAATAAAGAGTAAAATTACTCAATCCATATTTAAGAAATAAATTCGCAAAAAAAAATTATTTTTTACCATGAGAACCTTGCGAATTTGGAGAAGGCTTGCGGTGATTCAGTTTCAACAACAAACACAAGCCTACGAATGGTACAATTTTTTTCAAAAAGACTACGATTATGGCCGAATTTAAAGCCACAAACGCAATCAATACCATCGATCAAAACACCATATTCACCCGATTTGGCTCCGTGTGTTTTTTCTTATCACCCAAACTGAAATTGCCGCTCCGTGGAACACGTTTTTAGTCGATTGAAGAGATAAAACAAAACTCGCTGAAGGAACTGAAGGCCATCCCAAAAAGTGCTACTGAAAAAAATAGTTGGGATAAGTGTATTACATTTGGTGGGGATTACTTTGAAGACGACAAAATAAATATTTATGAGTAAATAAATATTTTGTGTCCTAATAACATTTTTGGGTACTTTTGACAATGTATTAAAAAATGTATATACATACTATTATACAAGTTCGCAGAATTTTTTTTTTTGAATATTTTTTACATAATATATATATGTACATGCACTTGTATAAATACCTAAATTACTCAAAGAAGTTATTTTATTATTCTAAAATTTTTTAAGTACGAACTTAATTTATTAGCTTGTGATTTTTTTTTTTTTTTAATAAAAAGTGTGAAAAGAATTATATGTATACCCAGGCATATTCTCATCAAGAAATATATTTATATTTATATGGGGGTGTGCATGTGTATATACAACATAACACTCACGAGTATTCCTATGAAAGCAATACTTTTCTAAACTTACACTCATGTTTTTTAATAATATATATGCATTTAAACTGTCAAGCTTAATTTGATTTCTATACGCCATAAAAATTCCACAATGCCCACGTAATACTTATAAATGTGAAAATATACATATGTGCATTTGTATATGTATATGAAAGTCTGAAAATATATGTACTGCAAGTGTTTAGGTAATTTTGTATCGGGATTGCAAATTTATTCCTAAAAAAATATTTATTAATTCTATCACTTCAAAATTTAAAAATATTTCGAAAAACTATATAAAATATGTGTGCATTCAAAATTTATAATTTTAAAAATACTCGCTGGAATTATTCAATAACAAATATGCACTAAATCATATCCACTGTTTAATCACAATTAACTAGTTTGGTATCCACATTTGTGTGACACACTGTACAAGCCGCACTGATGATTATTTATTAATGCTACGCCCTTTTTATTGTTAAATAAACTTGTTTTTAAAATACTCTATACTACTATATACATACATACACATACATAGCCTGAAGTTCTCGAACATATTTATATATATTAGTATATATCAGTCTATATATATATACACTCACACACTTGCATCTGTGTATAAATCATTTATTCTTATTAATTTGTTCACTTTAATTTGCATCGATGCTGGATGATTTTTTCCAATTTCTGTGGTACTATAGACTTGACCTTCTTACAGATATACATACATACATACTTGTATATATCTGCAGCTGGTGAGTATGTATATCTGTATATAGAAGTAAATATCCACAGATATGCTCATTTAAAATCTATAAATGCATATTAGAGCGGATCAATTTACAGAACCAAAAAAAAAGTATTAAAAATCACATATGCGGAAATGATATTCTATAGATCATTCCTAAGCTCTGACTAAGTGACCAGGGTTGAAAACCGGTTTCGATTTAGCAAATTTTAAAGGTTTAAATTTTTCAAAAAATTTATTATATTTTTTTTTATTGTCTTATTAAATTCGACAACACCTCTAGAATATTGTCCTAAATTTTCAAGTTGATTAATAGTTTCGGAGATACAGCCTTGGGAACTTGTGCGCGCGAGTTTAGCTAGGTTAAGTGCGCCTCCTATAAACGCGTTTTTCTCGAAACTGGGTTTTTGAAGTCGATTGAAAAGATTTCTCGAGAACTATTCAACAGAACTTCATGAAATTTTACACAGGTCTTTGAGTTACAAATCTTAAAGACTTGAATGAAGGATGCTTTTCGAATACAACTATTTGAAAAAACAAAATGCCGTATTCACGGAAATTTTCATTTCTTTTTTTTTTTTTTGTTTAAATATCTGACAAAAGTCCAATTTTCAATTAATTTAAAACACGTATTTTTTCGCTTTAGATGATCTTGTGAAAGGGTCACCGGAAATGGCGTTCCAATGGTCGGGTTTAAAATAATTTTTTTTTTTCAAAAATTTCAGAATTTCTTTGCTAATAGTGTACCTTTGTAACAATAAAAAATTCTAATAAAATGTTTAATTCTTTATATGTGAAAAAATCGTTGAAAAAAGGCTGTTTTTACCCAAGGAAACCCTTGTAATCCCTTAAGCGAAGTTGTTTAGGAATTATAAAAAAATATACGTCAGTTTAAGAATTTTACACATGGATGCATTTAAGAATTCTATTGATGATATCACAGAATCGGTCTGATCAACTATATCACATATCTCCCATACAATCGATCAATAGATTATTCCAATTCTTTAAACTTTACCTTAAAAATAGCTGGTTCGAAACCTGTTTTAGGTCCATGGTTCTTAGGTAAAGTTCTTCAGAATGATCAGTCCAAAATTTTCCGCAAACGCGATTTTATAGAAAAAAATCGACCCGCTCTATTTGCTGGCTTATATTTATTTATCTATAAACCATTGCAATTTCACATCTGGCCTCAACTAAAACTATATATGTATATTAGGTTGTCAAAAAAGTCTTGCGGTATTTTCGCTAGTTGGCGCTGAGAGCGCGTAGTTCTAGTTTTATTCGTCGCATCGGGTCATGCTATACCTTTTTGGAAAGCTCATTTCACGCGCTAACAATTGTTTGATTGATTGTGAGTTATAGCGTCGCAAACGTGGAGCAAAATAAAGAGAATACGGCATATTTTACAGTATTGCTACGATAAAAGCAAAAATGCATCTCAAGCCGCCAATAAAATTTGTGCAGTTTATGGACCCGATGCAGTTTCCATTTCCACCGCACAACGATAGTTTCAACATTGTCGTTCTGGTGTAGAGGTGGTCCAAGATGCGCCACGCTCCAGAAGGCCTGTCGTTGAAAATTGCGATAAAATCGCTGAATCGGTCGAAAGAGACCGGCATAGTAGTAGCCGTAGCATCGGTCAAGAGCTGGGCATGAGTCATCAAACCGTAATAAAATTAAAAAAAAAAAATACCGCAAGACTTTTTTGACAACCTATTATTTGTAGATATCTTTGCTATATATATGTATATGCATGCATATAGGCACGTACGAGAGTAAACATACATACATACCATTTATATAACATCACTTAATTTCCGCGCTATCTTTCACTCACATCTTCGTAGGAGTATATGGCGACTATCAGCAATCGGATATGCAAATTATAGAACGTGCCTGAAAGCAAGTTTGGTCGCATACTAAGATTTTAAGCTTTTATAATTTTTATTTTTTTCCATTAATTTAAATTGAAATTATATTACTGTCGCGTTGGAATTCCTTAGTGGTCACATTTGCAATAAATAGTAATCGAACAGATTAGTCAAACAGAAACTATTAGTTCGCTCAATTCATTCAAATAATTGTTCTTGTTGCAATAATGTGCAATTATTTTATTGGGAAAGTGAATGAGTAACTAAATGTAGCAGGTAATCAAATGTATGAATTATAAGGCTAACTCGTTCATTGCTGCATTTCCTCGCCAGCGAGTTACAAAAGAACAGACGCTAAAGCAACGACGCGTTGAGAAACTTAAGTGTTAATTCAACTATGTATTCTATCATGTCCAAAGAAAATTGACTAAAACACAATTAACTAGAAACAATTTCGCTCAAAATCGATTCGAAATGGAGCGTTTCAAGGGAAAAAACGACGCTTGAGATTGGGATCTTTAAATGATCTGAATTTTCGAGCGGTAGCTTACAACTTCGTTTACTATTATTCAAATGAGATTTAACAGCAATGAGATATATTTAGTTCAAGTTTTTGATTAAGGAACTATTTAGTAAAGATTTTCCTATATCTATGGCAATTTAAGCGCAATGTACATACTATAAATGTGTATATCACAAAAAATAAAATTCCTTCAGAGGAAATTTATCCCAGTATTATTTTCTCATACGCTTATAAAATATAGTTTTCAAAACTTACTGACAACGTATAATATAACGAATTCAACTTGCTATAGATCATTTTATAAACTTATAGTGGGATCCGCATTAAACTAGTCTTCTATTTTGTAAATGCTGTTGCGACCAATAAGACATGAATTGGCCATTTACTTCAACAGCTTCTTTTGAAAGATCACACGTAACTCGTGTTAAGCTGGCGTGTCAATATAGCAGCCGCAGCTGAGAGTACTCGCACACAGAAAAAATCGTGGATAGGCGATTCGGCGCCGTTCGCAGCAACTCGGACTGATTTGTGGAACGACGAAAAAACAGCTTTTGCAAGAAATAAAGCCGCTCGACCTTCCCAAGCGACATCGCTTCCCTCTATGGGCTCTTGAAATGCTCCAAGAAGATCCCACGTTTTCGAGCCAAATTTTGTTCAGCGATGAAGGCCATTTCTGACTCAATGGATATATGAACAAGCACAATTGCCGCAATTGGGGCGAAGAGCAACCTGAAGAGATTCAAAAGATGCCATTTCGTCCAGAAAAAACAATGGGTTGGGGTGGTTTCTGGGCCGGTGGAATCATCGCTTTATATTTCTTCAAAAATGATGCCGGCGAGAATGTAAAGGTCAATAGCAACCATTATCTCGCGATGATAACCGACTACTTGATGACTGAAAAGTCGTCATCGGCGACATTCGCATAAGTCAATGGATTTATTGAGAGAACACTTCGGTGAGCAGATAATTTCTCGTTTTGGACCGGATTATTGACCACCGAGCTAGTGTGGTATCACACATTTCGACTTTCTCTTGTGGGGATATGTGAAGTCTTAAGTCTATGCGGAGAATCCCACTTCAATTCAGACCTTGGAGTAACACATCACCAGTTATCAGTCGAATTGCGCAAACGAGTCATCAAAAGTTGGTCTCAACGGATGGCCCATCTGAGAACGTAGCTGCGGCCAACATTTGAAAGGGATAAACTTCAAAAAATAAATGCAAAGCAATTCTCTTTCGAATGATAATAAATAATAATTTCCCATTAAATTTGAAGTTATTTTGTTGTTTTCTTTAAAAAAGTAGAGATCCTCTAAATGGAACACCCTTTATTTAGAACAGCGTGCTTTAAGAGATCTATAATATATAAAAATATTTTACCCCTTTATTAAGGCTTAAATTTTATCCGCGTCATTTAACATTTTTTTCTCACTTTTCCCTTTTGATGTTATCGACTTTAAAATAATCTTAAGCTAAACTTAGATTTGCTTATTGAATAAAAACGTATAGCTATAAATAAAAGTCTTGGAATTATTTAATTTTAAACAAGTTGATCTTTGCATTTACATACTATATATACATATACAACTATGTAAATATGTTCAACTTATTATTAAATTGCTCGAATTTCGGCCAACAAGTTTTTTGAATACAAACTGCGCTGGATACAAAAGTTTTTGTCGGAATTGTCAAGTTGCCACCGCGACTTAGCGGTACGCATATGTTTAGTACGTACAAATATGAGTGTGTGCACAAATGTAGCGTAACAAATTCAAAATCCAGTTTAACTATTATTGCTTTCAGTAAATTATCATTTTTCATTAGTTTACTGGACGATTGTGAAAGGTATTAAATCAAGGCAGCAAATTAGTATAAAATTGGCAGCTAATTTATTACAAATTGCATTAAAATTGAATAGGCTGTGAAATATCAAATATGATTACCTACATATATCATATTTTAACCGGAAATTTAAATAAAGTTTAATATAAATACTAAAAATCAGAAATAAATAAGCTCTGATATTTTGAAGAAATTTTTTTACTTTTATCTAAGAATTGGTGCCTTAAAATCTTATCTCTTGTAAAAAAATTTTCGAAGTTGACTTTTCAAAGAGCTGCTAGAAGGATGACGATAGTTTTAAGAGCTTCAACAAATCAAAATGTGTACAGAACAGTTTCCAATAAAACTAAGGAAGGAAATATTCAGGCAGTAGAATAAGAATTTTTCCTTCAAATAAAAAGAAAAAATTAACTGAATCTACCAATAAAATTATCAGAGTATAGAGTGATGCATTTTTATGATCCACCTATTCCACTCTATAGTGCTGAGACATTCGACAGTATTCTTCAGGGGTTACATAGATTTATGGGTTTCAAAAAATTTGAATTTTTTGCCTTATTAAATTCTATAACACTTCTAGAATATTGTCCTAAATTTTCAAGTTAATCTGAGTAACAGTTTCGGTGATACAGCCTTGGGAACTTGTACACTCGAGGCGAGCTGAGCTAAGTGCGCTGTCTTTTAAAGCGTTTTTCTCGAAACTGTGTTTTTGAAGTGTCGGCTGGCAAGATTTCTCGAGAATTACTCAACCGATTTTCGTGAAATTTTAAACCAGTTTTTGAACTTTCTTTCGATTATAACTATTTGAAAAAAAATTTCGCGAATTTTTTTTTTGTTTTTTTGTTTTTTGAAAATTGTCTGCCAGAAATCCAATTTTCAGTTCTGTTTTCATCGTCTAAGTTCTTAGTTAAGGTTTTAACTAAACCACGTATTATTTCAATTTAGATGATCCTGTAAGGTGTTAGGCTGTCAACGCGAGGGCATCTTTTTTCCGGGTGGGTCATCGGTAATTGTCCGCAATGTCCGAGTTTCTTTTCAGAATTTCTTTGTTAATAGTGTATGTTTGTAACAATAAAAAATTCTAATAAAATATTTAATTTATTATATGAAAAAAAATTGTTGAAGAAAAACTCTAAAATAAGTAATTTCTATTTTAACTTCCGACGAAAGCAATTCTGCATTTACAATATGGTCAGATTATAAAAATATATAATATTTTACTGCGAACTTATGCTCAATTTAAAGAGAAAAAAAGTAAAACTAAGTTTTGTAGTATTATATCACATTTAAAATGCTTTATGTTTTCTTTTCCAAATTGCGATTTTAAAAAATATGAAATAACACAATCCAATCCAAAATATATTCCAAAATTATACTTGCAAATGTTCTAAGAAGTAAATAAAAAAATAAAAAAGACCTTCAACTAGATATTAAATTTTATGAGACACTAAAAGAGTACCATAGTCTATTAATTAGTCACTCTACATACATACATCTGCTGACTGAACGTTATGTTCGTCTTGTGCGGAAGATGAACACTTAATTGTACTTTGACTTTTGGCTTTTCAACGACATATTGTCATTTACTGTACTGCGCACACACGCACAGATATGTGGAACACGAGTTCTAGCTTGTTGGAAGCAGCTTTCAACTTCAGCAATTGCTGTCAGCAAATTAGCAATAAAATTCCAAACTAGCATTCCAAGCGTATTTGCACTTAGTCAATAACAGCAATAACAGCGACAACAACAACAAGAGAAAATACCTTCGATGGACAGACATTAGGCAGCATTTAGGCCACGGAGACAATTCAGTCTACTCCCACACGGCCGCAACCGCACTCCACTTGGTAGAGTCTAACTATGCTAATATAGGAATATATGAATATATGTATGAATGTGTGTGTGTTTATAGGTGTGAGTAGTGCTATTCATTTGCATTAAGATGGACTCCACAGCATGTGTTCATTGGGTTGGCTTATGGCAAGCGACCAAGCAGTGGCCCAACGATTAACCAGACAACTCTGGTAATCTCCTAGAATTAGAGTCAGCGGTAAGAGCAAATGCTTGAAAATATGTGTGTGTGTGTGTGTTTGCACATAAATGTCAACTTAATTGAATGACAATAGGTAATGTCGGTTAGTTTGTCAGTGGTGCAGACAGTCTGTCAGGGAATAGAGAGAAATTGCATGCAAATGGAGTAAGTCAGCTGGGAGCAGCTGCAATTGACCCAAAGGCACAGTGGCAATGCAGAATACTTTAATATAGCTTATAAATATTGCTTTTTGCTTTACATGCATATAGGTGAGGGCATATATGATAAAATACTACATACCCTAGAGGCAACTTTCTATAACGCCTCATTTTTGTATGATTAGACAACCAGAGCACTTGCAGACATTGATCGTTTTGAGGTTTAGTTGGACACTAGTTGGTTATAGATGCCCTCTGGCCTTGAAAGACAGATCTCTTTGCTCTAAATGACATGAAGCACTCAACTAAATGGATGCACTCATATGACTCTTGAAATACGAACGAAATTTGTTTTTCTGTACTTTTTTAAGATACTTTCTTGAAACTCATAGATAAATATTTCGTCTCTATTATAGTGGCTGAAAATCTTTGACTTGACTTCCTAACTCATGTCTTGATTGATCCAATAAGACACAGTTATATTTTTCATTGAATATGTTATATTATTCGAGGTAGTCCAATGAAAATAGTTTCATGAGTTGCAGATCGGAGTTGAGCCAATTTGTAAAATATTTTACTTCAACCAGGTATCGTACTTAAATATACTTCACTCAAAGATCCTTTTCACCCAAAATGAGACTCAAAAGGTTCTTTGAGACACTTACACGTAGCAAGATCTATCTCGCCACAATGTTAGGTATTCAAACTGAACTCTGTCCAATTGGCTCATATGCTTTGAGGTTACTTATTTAATCGGTCGCAAATTGCCAAAGCTGTATGAAAGAAGACGTGATGGAATAATCTCAACAGTCTTCTGAACTGTCCTGCTTTTGCCAGACAGAGGTTAAATCACCGCGGTGGACCAACTGTCGGCGAACATGGCAAATATGCTGGACTTAATATTAGACATTCCAAGAAAATGTGTGATAAACTTGAAACGCTTCGTTGCTTTAAAGGGGTCTAGCGCCCTTAAGTAGGAGTTTTGGGAACCACAAAGACGCTCGTCCTTTGGGATCTGTCCAAATGGGGTCGTCTGTTACAAGGATCAGCTCTATGACCTAACATAATGTATTATACTAAATATACAGTGTACTAGTAATATTGTTTAAAACTACTACAAATGACTGAGCCATGAAAGTTTTATTTGTTTTAAGGATCATATGTAAAAGCCCTGAAAAACGCACATGCTTTTTACTCACACGTACTCGAAAAGTCTGCAGGACGGTTGTTGGCATAATGACGGATCACAACCTACTGGCATCACATGAAAGCCAGATTGGCACAAGTAATGACAATACATGTAGAAAGTGCACGGAAGTGGGCTTGAAAGGAACTCTGGTAGATTAGGACTCGTCTAAGATATCTAAGAGCAAAAGCGTAGACGTCCTGTATGATGAATTCTTTTCCTGAACTCAAACTGAATTTCCCTTAGACGTTACTAAGGCTCAGTAGGTCTATGTATGGGATGACAGCCGTTCAATATGTATAACTTAACCTAACCTAACATTTGGGAAGAGAAAATGATAATTTCTTTTTTTTTAAGTATATCTATTTTCCTCTTCTGTCCATTTATCGTCTATCTCCGGTTTTTAATTGAGTATTTTTACAGCAGTGCTCCAAATCGATATGTGCTCATGTCATTGACAATAATCGATAATAAATTTGTAAAGCGGTTTGTGGAGACTCTAGGATCAATCAATGGTGTCCTAAAATATTCTCAAAACTTTTAAAGAGCCTTCTACAAAAAGAAGTAGGAAATTTTACAATTTTTTTAAGCTTAAGCTTCCTACACGTTTTTATTGCTAATAGTGGACAAATTTCGGTTCATTGACTTTCAGATTAGTATACCAAACTTCATTTCCTGATTTCAATTTGAATTCTTCAGCATTTTATTTACAATTGATATCAAAAACTACTTTTACCACTATTCTATGTATAAAAGTACAGATCCCGCCGATGAAACTGGTTGTTTATTCGGAACATTTCTTGGGTTTCAATATATGATTTCAACAAAAAAACGTTTTATCGAAAACGCCGTCTCATCAAAGTTTACATTGTGCTATTTTGCTAAATTTGCGTAATGGTTGCAAATGTTGGAAAAGGCTACGAGTGGTACAAAGCCTTCAAAAAACGCCCGAGAGATTGTTAAGTACATGCCTCGTTCTGGACGAAAAAGTGAAAGATATGGTGCTTGAAAATTGTCAGCCAAGTATTAGAGAGATGGCAAGAGAGCTCGACATCTCTCGCAAGTCCGTTTGAAAGATTTTTGTTGCGATTTTGTTTATGAAACGCGTGTTTCCTCGACTCGTTCAAATAAAGCTAAATTCTTTACAAAAATAGTACCATAAACCGGTCTCTTTGGACAAGCTAGATCATGCGAGCTCCGATCCCGCATTCATAGAAAGCGTAACTGCCGTTGACAACAATCATCGGAATGGAACCCGTTTTCAGTCGATCGAAGAGATAAAAGAAAATTCGCTGAAGGAGCTGCTGGCCATTCCAAAAAGTGCTTATGAATAGTATTTCTAAGACTGGTAAAACCTTTGAATATTTAATTTTTTGCGGTTTATTTACAATTTCCTGGTACTTTTTTGTCACAATGTACATATCTCGATCAACAAAAACAAGTAACACAAAAATCATCTAGGCTTCCAACATGGTCTATTATTCCAGTGACTTCCAAACTTTCGTCTACGACCTGCACAGATCCGCTTATGTAACGGTAAACTCCTGACAAAACTGCATTTTTGAAATTTATGCAACTACTTCATGCCATAAAAACTGCGTCATTGCGTAATGGTCTAATAAACATACATTTTCACCCACCCAGAAAGACCTCAAGCTGCGGTCGCCAATTAAATGGTAAGCGAAAAAAGCATGCATTAGCGAGAATTATAAATAAAGTCTATTCTGAAAATTATTAAATGTCGCTTGTGTGTATGTACGAGTATATAATTATATATGGTACATGTATGAAATATCATTGACGCTGACACAGTGGCTTCTGCCACGAATTCATTAGCATCGCTTCAGCTGACCGCAGGGCGTTAACGCGTACGCAACCGACATTTAACTCGTAAAGTGATATTATATTATATAAATATGTATGTATTATTTAAATACATTTATGCATGCAGAAATTTAAGTGTATAAATATGAGCCTGCCTGAGCAATTAGCTCTGTAAATGCCAGCAAGCTGGGGGTTAAGTCGAAAATAATTTTCGATTGAAAATTATTAAAAAACGAAACCGATTAACTGTTTGAATTTACGTGGCATGTGTCTATAAGTGAGAGACATACATATTAATGTGTATATATGTATATTTATTTATTTATTTACCAATCGTTGCAAAAATTCAATTTAAATGTTAATCTTTTAATTTCGTAATTACAGTTATCACTGAGGTTAAAAAATGTGCTTTAGTATTTATCGATATTTTTTGTTACGAAAGCCATAAGGCGAAAGTTGAAAAATAATAATCAACATATTTTTAAATTTTCCGTTGTAAAATAATATAAAATCAAGCCAAGTTGAAATTGAAAGGTATAAAATCCAATATAAGGGCTAGGAAAGATAAATCCATTATTTTTCTAATAGATGGATTAAGTAATCTGTAGCTCTTGCTTTAAAGAAGATGACATTATAAAGATAAAGTTTGGTATTAAAAAACTTCTCAAACATTTTTAAGATGGCTTGACTCAGTGTTGTTTGAGAACGCGTCAAATATAGACGGTATCAAAGAAAACTATTGTACAGTTCTTTCTCAGAAGACTAAAAATATGAATAGTGTTTATGGTCCTGATACTGTAACAGCCAAATATGGGTAACTTTGGTTTCGTCGTTGTCTTTCCGGTAAGTTTGATGACAAAGATGCGTAGTGGATCTGGAAGATAATTGTCGAAAATATCTACAAAATAATAGAAATCGTCGAGTCCGTTACTTAAGTACTGTTTCGATTGCCCCAGAGCTAAATATTAAACGAAAAACGGCATGGAACCATTTAAAAAAGGTGGGATACAAAAAAAATATTGATAAAAGGTGCCGCACGATTGAAGAGATTAGGTGGGTTTTGAATTTTTCAAAAATCTTGGTTTTTTTTCTTTTTTTAATACTTTGATATGCCTCGAATATTTTCCCAAAGTTTCTGGGCAATTGTCTTTCCTTTCTTTTGGAAGTCTTTGATCGTGTTTGTGAGTTGAATTGCGATGACTCGACGTGAAAGTGGCGAAGCCAGTATTAATGATCGGTAAAGTTTAAAAATTCTAGTTTAATTAAGAAAATCGGACCTGTACCATGAACGATTGGACCGTCTGAATATTTGCCCCGAAATAATCAGCTTTGGTCAACATGTAGCGAAGTTTATTCTATAAAGACAATGCCAAGCCATATGAAACGATAGTGACTCAGAAGTTCCTGGAGCTTAGTTTTATTTCTTTTTTTAAGCGTTAGGTGGAAAGCAAAGTATACATATCGTCTACGAATGGACGACTTGTTCTGTATTTTGCGCAGCCAGTTCTAAACTCATTGAGGAGAAACATTGGCGCAGGCCATTTATGAACTCATTGCATTTGCTCCAGAGGTCATCTAGATCTTTAGCCATTGTTTCCACAATAAGCTCATCTGCATATGCAATTAAATTTACGGCTTTTGGTTGGTTGCTAAGGAGAGCACCACAACATACATTAGGTTCCATAGAATTCTTCACATCCAGGGTGATCAGCAGCCAATATTTTTTTGTTCCGCCTTTCCATCGGTTGCCACTTACTGCGTTTCGCAATGCCAACGACATTGTTTAGTGTGTCAGTGATGGATCTCTTCATAAAGCCGTGCTGTCTTTCTGATTATTTGCTATATCCAAGCGGTTTCTTACTATGCTTTCGTACACTTTGCCAATTATGTCAATAAGGTCGATATGATGAAGGTTCCTCCGGCGGCTTTTTGGTTTAGTAAGTAAAACCAATCTATGGACTTTCAAGGGTCTTGAATTATTCCTTCTTTTAAACACGTATTGTACATTTTTTGGATTCATGGCAAAGCATGGTCTTCTTTAAGGCTCTGTTTGGTATGCCATCTAATCTTTTGCAGCTTTTAATTTTGCCCGCAATGGCCAATATATCTTCTTCACTAACTATTAGTGGTAGCTCTACAACTTCGGTTAGTGGCTTGGCATAAGCAATAAGGTACTTCGGTACTTGGATATCTATGATAAGTATGCAAGTGTACATATGTATATATAAATAGATCATACTTTCTTTAATTCAATTACACACGTCATATCTTAATCGAAAACCGCACCTTAGAGGAAAAAACACAAAAAAAAATAAATAAAAGAAAAATACCAGAAAAAAGGTGGCGTAAATGTTTTATTATCTTATTCACCGCTTAACCACCTGCATAATGACCCGAGGAGCAATGACCCAACTATATGGTACGTGCCATATCTGTGGATGTAAGTGTGTATGTATACATTACTTGCATAAAGTTCGACTATTAAGTTTCCTTTCAAACGTCACTGATCAAAAGTAAATGTATATAAGTATATAGCTCAAACTGTTGCCAGCCTGGCATTAACAATTTATAAACAGTATAAATTTTCAAATGCAGCCACTCCAGAAAATAACAACAAAAAATCACAAAATTAAAACAACAAAAGGCGAATAAAAGCAATCGCATCACTTTCTCAATTTCTGCAGCCGTGGAACTGTGCAACGCTGCCTGGTTCACGCTTCTCAAATAACGCGCGGCAAAAACAAAACGACAGACAGGTTTAAAACAAGCGCTTAAATAATAAAACAAGCACAACAAAAACACACATCTGCACTGAAACCAAAATGGCGAGAGATTATTAAGAAATTACAGTCACAATGGGCAAAGCGAAGCCACAACCACAAAACAAATCTGTAATTTACAGAAAAAAAAAAACCAAAAATAAACAAAAAACGAACAAATATCAATACGATTGCAACATTTAGCATTAATGAGGAAAGCAATAATTCGAAATATTTTACAAACCGGGAAATGCGCAAATGTGTAGAAAATCTGTATGTGTGTTCGTGTGTATTTTTGGTTTCAGTGCGCTCATTTTGTTTAAGTATGGTATGGGTGTGTGTTTCAATTGACTGCCACAGAGGTGAATGGAATATCAAGGAATTGAACTCCGCAGCCGGCAATGGACGTCATACAAATGTGTGTAATTTAAGTGTGGCGAGGGTGTGTTACAGACAGACTAATTTCATTTTAGGTGTTGAGGTAAAAACAAAGCAAGAAATATAATGCATACTTATCACATAGAAAAGTATCTGATTAATTTCGCACTTATTCGATTTACTGTTGACAGCAAATTGCGATAGTTATACTATTAAAAATGCATATTCTTCATTTCATACAGAAGAGTATAATATTGGAGAATATTTTCAAACAGGTGACAACACCAAATAAAAAAAAGTTGACTTTTATACCTAACAGATCTATACCATATACACATATGTATATTGAGTTCACACTCGATTATATTACTCAAGCAAAATTTTTTAACCTATGGCAACCTTTTCAAAGAAATAATTTCAGTTCTGAATTTTAAAATATTTTTGGTGTCATTTCCTTATCGAAGAACTTCGTTTTTTATAAATTTAATACAAACAAAATTTTTAAATAAGTGGCTACCTTCCCCAAAAAATTATTTTAAGCGTAAGCCTTTTTGCACATTTTCAGTTTAATGTGCAAAAATTCAATCATACAAATTATTGAATTCAATATTTTGAACATATGGCAACCCCAATCGAAAAAAAAAAATTTACTTTGAGTCTACACAGACCTCTGCCATGTATCATATGTTGAAATTATAAAATTCATGCTCGATTTCAATACTACTTAAGCAGTATTTTTAGACATCTGGCAATATTTCCAAAGAAATAATTTCAGTTCTCAACCTTTTTAAATATTTTTGGTGTACTTTTCACATCGTAGAACTTCGTTTCTTATCAATTTAGTGCAAGCAAGATTTCTAAATAAGTGGCAACCTTCCCCCGAAAAAAGGAACTTTGAGGCCTCACATAGCTCCACCATATACTATACATATGCATACATATATATTGAGATTCATACCCGATTATAATTTCAGTATTACTTCAGCAATATTTTTTGACATGTGGCAACTTTTTTAAAAAAATCAGTTCTGAATATTTTAAATATTTTTGATGTAATTTCATGTAATTTCCATATCGTGGAACATCGTTTCAATTTAGTTCAAAAAAGTTTTATAGATAAGTGGCAACCTTACCAAAAAAATTTATTATTCTGAGCAGAGGCATGGTAAATAAAATCAAAAACGTTGGAACGAGCTGTTTGGGTGCAAAATTGCAAAAATCATGTGAAAAACGGTAGATCGGAAGTACACAAAATTTCTATTGGCACTCGATAGAAGAGACTTGATCGGAATATGAATTAGTCACTGTTTGGTGCACCCAGAATGGGGTTGTCAGATTGAGAAGACTGCAGAAAATGTGTCCCGCATTGGTAAGAATACGCTGTAATCATCTGGGAACGCCACGGTATTATACACTGGAAATGGTAACGATGTCACAGAGTCTGTTAAAATTCGCATCAAACGCAGACATCCTAAGGGTGACTACTCCTCATAGACATAGTTACTGAACTCCAACTTGTATCGCAAAGGAACAAAACTGATCTATGCTTGCTTAACCTAACTTCATATATTTTTTTGGGATTTTGAGAATATTCAGATATCACTATTTATATTAAACTTTCTCTAAGCTCGCATACCATAATCGGGGAACATACGATAAATACCGAAGATGTTGACCCCCATTTAAAAGGACATGTTACTTAACGATATTTCATCAATCCAATATGCCAATACAATCCTTATTAAAAGATGTTAGCGTAACATTGTGAAGAATATGCTGCCGTAAATTCCCTATTTATCAAATTCAAGATCGAATTTTCATTCAAAGGATTGAATCATTAATTAGTAGGCAGAAGGGATTAGTAGGAGTTCCAGGAATGTACTTATTCATTTTACTGATAAAACTTGACGAGCAGTCGAATGCGGAGAATAAAATTGTTATCATTTTCAGTTTAAAAAAATCTTTTCTGATGAAGAGCAACCCTTGAAGTGTAAATTTCTTCAAAAAATTATTTTTTTGAAAGCCGCCATTTCGTAAAAAACAAAATTTTACCCTTGCTTCGGTCATTTCCTGTATTAATTAATTGTTAAATTTTTCTTTTTATGTGTTCGGATTTGATTTAATTTTAAGCAGAAAAATCCTACTATTTTCGGAGGTTCTTCTGGAGATCAACCACGGGAACGAGGGAACTCAAAACTTTTAAAAATGAATCATCGATTTTTAAGTACTCTTTCTATTTATTTATCAAATAAAATAGATACAATAACAAATTTGTATACAAATTACGAAAAAAAAAAAAACAAATAATAACAAAACTTAAATTGCAATAACTACGCCATTGATAGGTACAAGCAACGGTAGCCACCACTTTACAAATTACCAAACAATTTTTCAGTTTTTTTCTTTCATATTTTGCAAATGATTGGGCAATCGAATCATCAACGCGTAACCTTAAATTTGCCTTCAACAAAATTTCACGCTGAATAAATTTGGCTTTTATTCAAAATCTTTTATGAGCTTAAATGCTGTTTAGATTTTGATTAGCAAGCCGCCAGTCGCCAGCAAAGCGAAGCAATAAACGCCGAAATCTTAGTTGAAATTAAAGTCCAAATTGCAATATGGCTTTCGGAGAGCGGCTCAGTTCACGGCGTCAATGCAAACGGACAAAAGTTCACTTTGCTTTTGCTTGGCGCCGCAAGCACTTTGAAGCGATTTCGAACAACAAAGTAGTTTTGGAATAAAAAAAAAAAATAGTAAAAGCAAAAATTGCAAAGAAAACGCGAGCGCCGCTTGAATCCAAGCAGTCAAAATTTTCCATAAGCTCACTTAATTACTTCATGATAAACTGCAGTGCAAACAATTCAGCTGCCAAATTGAAAGCCCCGTCTCGCTTTTGTGTTGTTGTTGTGGCCCAAATTAGTGCGCGCAAATTTTTGGCTGCAACGAGGTAAGCGAGACAAGTGAACGCATTCATTCATATGCTGGCTCTGCGTATACCCATTTATGTTACCCCATATACACATGTACATACAGGCATACATACATGGTATATAGACAGGCATGGCATAGCACATATTGCGTAAGCGGAAAAATGCAGCCGAAATTTTATGCCCATAACCAAAGTATGAGAGCTTAACTGCATAGAGATCTTGAAGGCCACTGGAACTGTATACCATAAATGAAATAAAATTTAATATGTATAAAGTTTTCAAGCTCTATTAATAAGGTTTCGAAAACAGTGTGACTTGGTTCCGTTTTCCACCTTGGAATCGGCTCCGTAGTGCCAAAAGCAGAAATTTCTGAAGTTCTAATCAGATTGTACACGCTAATAAGGAAAAAGCGCCAGAAAATGTACGCTCCCCAATCCACAAAAAGGGAGATCCCAAAATGTATGCCAACTACCGTGAGATAAGCCTCCTCAAAATCACATACTTATAAGGTTCTTTCAATCGTTCTGTGTCAAAAGATAAAAGCAAACTTTTTAGACCTTATCAGTGTGGCTTTAGGCCTGGAAAATCAAAACTAACTAATTTAATACGAAATGACGTGAAAACTGCAACTTCGTCAGAACCACACTTTACATTACCTTTGAACGAGTAAAAATACTTTCTGTAATAATTAAAATTCGGGTTCCGAAAATACAAGTTCGAGATTCCGAAATATTTTTTATTAAGTTTCTAAATAAGCTGCGACTCGTAAACTATAATTTTTCTATTGATATAAATCCAAAAATTTCGGGATTTGCTAAAAAGAAGATCGGGAACACGAAATAATTTTTATTAAATTTTAAATTTTCTATCTTTTATTTTAGCTTGAAAATTTTGATATCGTAAAAGCTATTTATATTAATTTTTGGAAATGCCGTAAATGCGGTATCCGAGAATACAAGTTCAAGGTCTCGAAATCCTTTTAATTACGTTTTTAAATAAACTTCAATTCGTAAACTATATTTTTTTTACTAACATAAATCCCGAAATTTCGGTATTTGCTAAAAAGAAGTTCGGCATCACGAAATCAATTTTAGCAATTTTTTATTTATTTTTTTTTTATACACTTTGATATAAAAACTATATATTTAATGATGATCCTTATCTAATTAAAAACGCCTGTTAAGTATATATGAATAGCTAACAAATATGTACATATATACAATACAATACAATACAATAAATATATTTAGTGAGGGGTATATACACATGTATATTTGATGTGATGTATAAAAAATATTTGGCTAAAAAAATTAAAAAATTCTGGATATAACAAACTATTTTTTTTATTTTTTTGACAAATTATTTCAACTTATTTCCACTTCCTTTGGCAGAGCAGCGAATTCGGAAGTTTTGAGATGCTTAATGGGCATAACATATACATTTGTATGTACATATTATTATGCGTATGTATGTTTAAAAGTTATGTAATCGGTGTTGCTAACCAAACTGAAAGTAAACCTGCCCAAACATAATGAAACGCCACATAAATACGTGAATATACATATATACACATATATAGGAGTCAACGCACCCATATGCTCTACTGCAACGACTTGTATTTCTATATACAGACAGACATTTGTACATGCATACATATCGATATAATATTTATTTGTGAACATGTTAAGATTTTCATAGTATACCATATTCATTCATTCTGTATGTCGGCATATCAATTTCTGGGTAGAAGAAGTCATGTATACACCTACCTACATAGGATTATAGGTATATGTGTGAATTCGCTCTGATTTCGGTTTTGAATTGGCACAAGTATGTCGCACGTCTGCTTGTAAACACAGCGATATCACATAACAATTTTTAAAGTTATATATGTACATACATACATACATACTTTTTGGGTTAAGGGAATTCCGACTGGTTCAATTTGGCAATTTGTATGGAAAGAAATTGAAAAATTTGATTATTAAATAAATGAAATGGAACCTGCAGAAGAAATTGTATGTCAAGTAACCTCAATTAGCTAAAAGATCATTTTCAGTGTTTCTTTGAATGTTATAAGCTTAAAGAGAAATAAGATAGTCACTGGACATTAATATATGATTTGTAACCTCGAAATACTGTTTCTGCTTTTCGCATCGCCCAACAAATTGTCTTTATGATAAGCATAATAGAAAATAATATAGATATTTTCTATAATCCCGAAATTAAAAATTAACCTTTTCGTAATCACGAAATGTTTTTGAACATTTTCGAAAAATACACTTTTTGCTTTTCCCCGAAATCAAACATTTTAATTGGCGGCATGTAAAAATTTTAATTCTCGGGATCCCGAAAAAAACTAGAAAGAACTAGAGAAAATTATTTTTTTGCTTCTTCTTTTATAATGAAAATTATTATTTTCGGGATCCCGTGATATTTTCCGAACATATTAGAAATTATAATTTTCGGGATCCCGAGAATTTTTGTAAACTTTTTGTAAAATTGTAATTTTCTGCTTTTAAAATA